>NC_090268.1:168141239-168261239 GCF_040414725.1 Anabrus simplex
CGGTGAAGTACGTATGTAGAAGGCATACGTCTGTTTGGAGCTTCTGTTGCATTCCGACCAGATTGCCCAGATTAAAATAATGTCTGTGTATTCAGCGCTGCTGATCACACTAGCTACTGCCGATATACATACAGCAAATATAGTGCGGCTGTAGCATACACCAGCCTAGAACTATGCGGTCGAAAACGATGTTTACTAATGCAAGGGGTTCATTCGACCGGCAGCGCTGAGTAACATGCTGCGAGTGTGACTCTGTTTCTTATCTCTTCATATTCTGACGTAACCTGCCCGCTGGCAGTAGTTCCCCTGTTAAAATCAGTTGGTAGACTTATCATAAACTTATGCATGCGGGACATTTATAAGTATAAAGTACGGCGTCCGTGAGCCACCTGGTATGTTGGCTGCTCACGCGTGAGTTCTCCACGTGACCTTCATCTACTCACGCCCAACGGGGAAACAGTTAAGGTAGTTTATAAGGAGGTGCTCCAATGAAGTATCCAGTTCATTGCCGTAGTCAGGGTGATGGTGGTTGTGGTGATTACTGTTTTAACTCTTTCATTCCCGGTGTACAGTATACTGTACATCAAATTCATTAGCTTATAGCACCAAGAAATATTAGTGAATAGAGGAGTTCTCTGTCTTGCTAGAGGCTCCTATGATTTTTCTTTGTTTCTCAATTGGTTGAAGTGACATCTACCAACACATTAGTGAATTATGAAGATAAACAACAAACATGGCAGACAAGCATGCTGTTGGTGTAGGTAAGTGGGAAAATTTGATTCTTTATTTTTAACATTTTGTTCTGTTTAGGGTAAAATTCTGTTTGGGATTTAAAATGAAAGGTTTGAATAGAATATGCATACTAATTATATTTAGTATTTCATATCACTTGACTCATAATATCCATGTATACTGTACATGGGGTCTCAAGTGTTCCAAATAGTGTGACTGAGTTCATTGTCTTTCACAAAGTTTTATTTATATACCTGGTAGTTTATAGCAATATAGAAGAAGGTAAAGTGTTGTATTCTCTGGATTTTCTCTTAGAAATGTAAAAAGAAACTTTGTTTTTGTTCTCTGAGTTCCCTAAAAATATATTTTTGTTGAAATTCAGGCTCATCAAGGATGAAAATAAACCCAAGCGACGTTGATACGATTTTGAAGTTGTTGGAGAATAGAGATGTGTCTGATGTGGAGGACCTATCCAGTGATGATGATAATGAACCACAAACTCTACACCACCCACAAATACAGCGCATTGGTACGTGATCCTAATCAATATTACACATTAAGAAACTCCAGTACCCTTATGGCAAACTGAGTTGCCCAAATGTTTAGCTAATAAATATTAAAATATAGCTGTATTCTGCGATATGTTTCAGGAGCTGATGATGAGATGATTTCTGTAAGCAGCCCAACTGAGGGAAGTGGCAATGGATATACTATTGGTGCTTCTGGAGATGCTGAATTATCTGTTGAAGATAATTTCCTGGCACATTGGTCTGATATTCGATGGAAACGCAAGCCCATTATTCCTTTTGATATTCAGTTTGACTATCCACGTACAACTTCTCATACAGAAGTTCTTTCCCCATTAGGATAGTGCTGGAGGTATTTACCAGAACATTTATATCAGAACATATCAGAGAAAACAAACATTTATGCACTTCAGAAAGGCATGACATTCAAGCCAACCATACTTGAGGAAATTAAAGTGTTGTTTGGTTTGCACATTGTTATGGGAGCAACAAAATATCTTCGTGTTAGAATGTATTGGGATAGTGCAACAGGACTTGAGTTATTTAGGAGTAGCATGAATCGAAACAGATTTTTCAGATTAGGAATAACTTGCATATGGTTGACACACTAACGAAACCTGGAAATAATGATAGGTTTCGGAAAGTTAGGCCTATTTTATGATTGTATGAGGGAGAGGTGTTTATAACCTCAAGTTGAGAGAGAAATTTGTATTGATGAACAAATGATAGCTTTCCGAGGGCAGCTAAATGTAATACAAGAATGAGTATCCGAAGCGTGCATGGAATGACATCATCAGTAGGCCAATTGAGAAGGAACCCGATGTTGAAGAAAACATACAGCAAGCCCAAGCGTGCATGAAGAAGCAAGCTGAAAGACGACTTGAAAAGCTAAGGCATAAAAGATTCCGGAAACCTTTAGAAGTTGGAACTTTAGTTCTTGTAAGGAAACCAGCTATATCGAACCCTACAGCGAGATTTTATTCTAAGTTCGCTCATCTTTACATCGGACCATTTAAGCTCATCGAAGTACTAGATAGCAATGCCTACAAAATACAGAGTTTAGATTCCAGTAATGTTTCCGTATTCAGTGCATCCAACTTGAAATAATATCACGTTCCTATTGTCAATGACGAAGAGGACAACGACATAATGTACGCCGAAAAAAATATGATGCATGGGATGAATATGTGTTAACGGACGAACAACATAGCGAATAAAATAGTTCACTGAAGATCGGAAACAACAGGATGGTATATTGTATCTCGAATAACCGTGCAAGTAATTACAAAACTTGTGCAAATGATTGACTGCGAGTTATTTTACAACTCAAAAAGACATTATAAGAATTGATTCCATTATAAGAAGAGAAGGTTATGATTAAGTCATGCATAAAATATGAAATTTATCCTTTCAAACGAAATTTCGTTGTTGAGTAAGGGGGGAATATAACCTTCCATTGAATGTTGGATTAGAGTTAAAGGAAACATTGGAAGTTTATAGAAATGTAAGTTAATAAAATCATACGTCCAAGTACGTCAGTAAGTCAAATAACTCGCTTAATTGGACAAGGAACAGTCAACGGATTCAAGGCACCAGTGAATTAATAAGATCAGAACCCCGTGGTGTCTTATTAAATTACGGTGGGTAATATAATGTCATATAGTATTTAATAAACATTGTATTTTCTTCAAGCAGAAGATGAATAAAGGTCGATTCACACATCTCCGGGACGTGACGGCGCTTTCCGTGACGTGACGGCATCTTCCGTGAAAATAAAATATCGTCGCCATGTAAACGAAGGGATGAGTTCCAACACTTCCGTTGACGTCATTCGCCGTGAACCTTCAGTGCATCTCCGTGATCCGTGCCGGCAATACGTATTCGCTCGCCAACGATATTTTCTTGTTTTCATGGACGTGATTTCTCTCCTCCCGCCTTCCTCCTTCTGTGCTTTCTTCGAGTACTGAGGTTATCTGTGTACGTTTGAACTGTTCTTTACCTCCCAAAATGAAGGACGAACTGCTGATTGAATTAGTGAAGGCACACTCTTTTCTATATAATTTAGCTGATTCGAAATATATGGATAGTGGTTTGAAGAAGCGTGTATGGGACGAAATTGACGAGAAAATGGAAGCTGAAGGTAGGTAACTAACATTTTTTTGCTTTTAAGATTAAGAAAATCAGTCTGTCTGTACATAGTCACCGACGGTGGCGCAGCAAGGCACATTCTGTCCCCAACCTACAAAGTCAGGGGTATTAAAAATTAATAACAACTTCATTTATTTAATTTTTCAAGTAATTATTATTTAATTTTTCAACTAATTGAAAGCGAATGTAGTGTATCCGTGAAATTTTACTTCTTCGTCCTTCAAGCACTTATATAGAGTATAAAACTCTCCTTCCTTACCCCTCCGTTTCCATATAGGATGAATTCACTGTTTCTTCCTCTCTTTCTCCTCTTCGTCCAAGATTATAGCTATCATTAACAGTTATTCATCACTAAAAGAACTCATCATGGAACACTTGAGTGCCAACTTATAACTGCACGGAACTACACGGAACTGAAGTGTGAGAACAGACGTAAAATATTCATGTCGGAAAGGACGGATACGGACACGGAGAGCGCCGTCACGTCCCGGAGATGTGTAAATGTAAATAAATAGTGTGAAACATCAACGATGGAGATGTATAGCGGAGGCCATGGAATGAGTCGGATGAAATGGGCCAAGTTCAGTCTACATACGGTGGCCATACCTTATCTATCTAGTTCGATATAATTCGAGATTCGTTATGAAATGGTCGACTGGCACGTCAAACTGTGAAAGTGACGGATAGTTAAATGAATTCCTTTGCCGATGTCAATGATTTTAGGAGCACTCTGTATCAAAGAGGTTACGTATTTAACGTCTAGATCATATGGGATGCCACAGAACTTGGAAGAGTCATCAAACGCAAACCGACTTTTATTATTGCAGTCTAGTATTGGATTTTGTTTCAAAAGGAACAATATAGATAATTGAAGAGGATTCTAAAAAGCTTTAGAGGTATTGTGCCGTTTCCATGTGGAACATGCGCCACAGCGCGAGTGAAAACAGCGAACACGAGGTCCGGAAACATGGCGCCGGAACAGTCTAGGCGAGAACTCAACTAGATACGTTGAATACGCGAAGAAGTGATCGTGAAGAGAGAGACTTTGCTTTCATCTTTGAGCGGAAAGTAGTGTAAATACATGTAAATAACGTTAAAATTAAGTTAAATGTAGAATGTAAAATGCATAAAATAAGACGAAACCAAAGATCGCATATACAAGGGTAATGTTATGCAATGTAAAACATCGATAGTTGTTAATAAGGACGGTGGCGACACCTAGGTATCGATAAATGTAAGTAGGTACTTAAGATAAACTTCCACATCTAGTGTGTAATTCTGTTATTTCATGTCTTGTTTTAAAACGAAAAGATGGAATACAAAGCCTGGTCATTTTGTTCATTGTTGGTGTCGATGTAATGGTAGTGTGTGAAATTGGTACGCGGAAGCTTAAGAAAAGTTGTTGCTAAATGAGCATATCACTAGTCTATGTAAATTGAATGTGAAAGGAAGTTATTAGATGATATGTATGCAGTAAATGTGTGCAAATAGTGTGAAACAACAACGAAATACTTAGAGTCGTACAAGGCAAAGCCATTACAAGGAAAGCAATAGAAATAGAAATTGTCGGTATCTCGCAAACATCTACGTATAATTGGAAGTATATGCATTGTTGGTTCAATAGTGATTGTGTGTGTATTGAATAATCTAGTGTTAGCCTTTTTCAGGTGTGATCTGCACACGAGCTTATGTATGTATATTGTGCCGTTTCACAGTTCTTTTTAAGAGCTGTAGTAACAAAGATGGAGTCTCTGCGATCAAAATGTCAAATAAAATGCATTTAACGTCAGTACGGGCCGAAATGTAAGTCTTTTCGTCGGTCGGTTACGGAAATGACCGCGTATAGAAGGCGCAGAAAAAAATGACAAATGGACATTATTTAAAACCATTATTCAAGAAAAAAAAATGCTCATCACTTATTATATAATCTCACTTCGACGTGTTAAGAAGACGCAAGACTAGATTTGAAAGGGATTATCCAGCGGAGCTAAATACTATAAATTGGAAACGAAAGATAATTTTCGACTACACGCCAATCTGCTGATATCAAGATTTAAACGCTGCGCGGGAGATTAAATACGCAAAAAGAAGAGATAAATAGACTACAGTAGAACTACGTCACGAAGTGGCGCAGGTCCTCAATAAAATTTTCCCGATACTGTTTAATGTTGAAGGACACCTACTGACCAGTTGTTGAGTGCATTTACGCCAATAAAAAGATAGCGGAAAGAAATTTATTTTCAAATTGGAATATATACAGAACATATGTCTTAGTCGATTTTGAACTAGTTTATTGGATCAACTGTACCCCAACGAAATCTATGCAATCTGAGCAACGCAAGAGATATATTAATTGGAAGATGTCAGCAATGAATCAAATATTCTATTATTGTTCTGTTTCATACGCACGAGTCTTCACCATGGGTCTGTAAGGGAGCAAGGCGATGCTGCTTGGATCCTGATGAGGCGATACGATGTTGGCTGTCCCGGATGACCTGTGATCAGTGTTGAGAAGCTACGATGTACCCGACCACTTCTGGAGGAACCAGATGACGAGATCCTAATCTCAGATGACCGGAGATGAGGAAACATCGAGACCATCTTGAGCAAAGCTAAGTCCATTACCTAAGTCGTTTTCGTAAGTAAGAGTATATTATTTCTTTTATTGCATGTTGATGGTTGTTTTGTGCTAAGACTGTGCGTGGATAAACGTATTGCTGATGTGATTGGAAGTAGGTATTCATCCACATGATATGTTAATTCCACTTGTAGGCGTGGTCACCAAGTGATTGTGCGATCGTAATGTTTTCCAGTGATGTGTGAGGAGAGACAGCGAGAGTTATTATTATTACCAGTGTTGAGTAGTGCGTGAAGTTGGCATTAATACCTGTGTGTCCTAATTTAAGCAATGTCAATCAGTTCGAGATCGTATATAGGATGTGTTTTATGAAGGAATATGGCAGTAGACTACTCCAAGCTCATGTTAAATTTGGCACTATGACAGTAGTAAGTAAAGTAGGCATTTTATGAATGTCACGGCACGTTGATGTGTAAGTTAAGGTGGTGATTTACATATGATGAAGTGAAAGAGTTGTTATATATGAAATATGTGTATATTAACGCGTCATAGATATGATATATGGATGTTAATGATTTATGATGGTGGTAGTTATTGTTTTCTTCGAGAGAGAAATAGTCATAGTGGTGCGAAGTGAGATCTAGTCATTTCAAATGATGTTTCGGAGGGTGTCACAGAATTCTCGCCAATTCCATGTAATAATTCTGGATCTTTCGCATTGTACATAGCTTAGGATATGATCTCGAGACGAGTAGTGCAATGTTTTTTTTTTCATCCATGTTAGGATTACCTAGAGAATCATATATGTACTCAAGATAGATTTGAGCTTTCACTGATTTACTTAGGATGATCTTGAAAATTCTCACGGTGTATAACTTTATTTCTGGATAAATTTCAACCCATAGGCTGATCACTGGTGACCTAGATTTTCAAAAGAGAATTAATTTTTTTAGTCGGAGATAGTGTCATCTGACCATGTAGATTTTCCGTTGATAGTATGTGTTATGATAGCTACATATGATATGTGTGGTGACGTTTTTTTTGTTTTTTTTTTTGCAACCATGTACGCACGTAGTCTGATAATCAATAAGCTGAGGTCATATTACCTTAAGTTCATAAATTAAATCTTGCGATAATGTTACTTGTAGGGTGATTACGACTTACAATGGACGTAGGTTGGCTCATGATGTGTGACACAAGGAAATATGAGCGTCTAAGAGGCAACTAAGTAGGCAGAAGTGAATGTTTAAAATGTAAAACATACAAGAGAGTACTTGTCAAATCAAATCTGAAGAAGAGCTTGGTGATAGCCTCATTGAGAGTCCTAAACCTGCATCTAGACAAACAGTCAGTGAAAATTAAGGAATGTGACAGTTTATAGAGTAAGGATTAGGTGGTAACTAACAGAATCCCAAGAATAATTGATTCAGACAACTTGAACTCCATTTCTTGACTGAACATTAAAAATCGGCAATTCTACTAGCGTTTCTTTATTTTCTCAAGAGAGTGTCACTAGAAATACTGTAAATAGTAGTTAATACAATTTTTATTTTCTTCTTTGTGGATGCATCCTATATTCTTAGTATACTTGATTTTAATGTTTATTTTCTTGCCAGTATGGCACATGTAAATACCATTATCTGTATTCACATTAATTTATTTTGTTATCACCCAGCTTTGTAGGTGAGTTGTATACGAAGGAAAACATAGCTTTTTCAAAAAATTCCCAGATGTTACATGAAATTTATGCTAATAATTTATGATTTTGGAGATTAATGGGCTTATGAAAGGAAATAATATGATCCGAGAAGACATTTATTTAGGATGAATTCGGAAGATGTAATTTTTCTGAAAGTTGTTGACGGATATAGACTATAGGGTCGACAATGAGTCACTCATTTCAAGAACGACTTCATTGGTAAAAATTTGAGATAATTTTCTTGAATATTTGACTTAATATTTAAAATAAATATGGAATAGTGAAACCTAAACACTCTTTCTCTGTGTTCTTAGAATAAGAATTAGTTGTAAGACTGTAGTAGTTTCAAGCGACGATAATTTCTATAAGAGTTAATAAGAATATGGTACCTAGCTAGATACGAGTAAGAGACGTCTTTCTGCGTTAGTTAGAAACTACCATTAATCGACCTGGACGTTTTTCTATTACGGAACTCACACCCGTAGAACTCAGTCACCAGATTAATTGAATTTAGAGCTAGTCAGGATCTCTTGAGTCCATGCCTGGACGCGGGATCGGCGCAAGTAGAAAATGGCGCCTCAACGTGATGCGAATGGAGAAAAACGCCACGGGAACTGTTGGTTGCAAACCAAGTAGAATTTTTGGGATACTCATGTATGTGGAAATTCAAGAGAAAGTCGTCGTGGGAATTCCAAGAGAAAGAATCCGACACAGAACGGTGAAGAGGTTGATTCCCATATGTAGCGATAAGAATGAGGAAAACATCGGGAAACCTGTTAAGAAGATGACAGAGATGATAGTCGAATGACGGATCTTTGGTGCAATATTAGAGTAAAAGGGGAGAATTTACTCAAAAGAAGTGGGTAAGATAAAGAAGATATTTTAGGAATTAATGGATGAGGAATTATTGATTGTAACAGCAAGATGATTGCATGGAGATGGAGATGTCGTACGGTAATTTCTTTACTGGACTGTTATGCATTATTATTTTATGGGATCGAAGTGGACACAGCAAGATATTAGGCTGTGAGAACGAGTAGATGCCCAGTATAGATAATGGAATAGGAGAAAGAAGAAATGGATGATTGCTCTGGAGAGAATAACAGAAAATAGCTGGTAGCAGTCAGAACTCGGAAAGAAGGAAAGATGACCGCTAATATGTTAATTTATTTAGATGTAACTTAGATATAAGAGATAGATTGTAAGAGGTTATTTGAGTTATTTTCAGTTAAGAATTGGAGTCATATGTACATGAACAAGTACCTCATATTTCCTAGTGTGATTGGGTCAACATCGTGAGCTGAGTCAGATCCAAGTAGTGAAGCCTGCCTGTTTATTTACTGAATATATATTGTTGGTTGAAGTAGTGGGAGAGACATTGCTGGAGAACTTGAGTTGTGGAGAACTTAGGGAAAATATAGAGTTTATTAGGATTTTTAGAATTTTGAATACTAATTGAATATCGATATGACCACGTTAAGCCATTTGAAAGCTCAATTTGAGGAGTATCAAAGGGAACAACGAGAAGAACAAGAACAGTATCGGAAAGGCCAAGAAGAGAAACAAGAGAAATATCAAAAAGAACAGGAAGAGAAAGAAAGAAGACAGAAAGAAGAGCATCGGGGATTGTTGCAGGCTATAAAAGAAATGATGGAAGAAGCTAAAAAGGAGAGATTGGAAGAGAACAGAAAGCGTGATGAAGCTAGAATGCGTGATGAAAAACGGAAGGAAGAAGCTAGAAGACGCGACGAGGAAGCTAAGAAAGAGAGGCAGGAAGAAATGAGAAAGCAGGAAGAGACGTTGAAGAAGATGATGGAAGAAATGAATAAGAAACAGGTGGAAGAAATGGCTAAGAAGCAGGAAGAAGAGAAGAATAAAGAGAGACAAGAACGAGAGGAGGAGAAGAGGCAGGAAGAAGAGAGGAAGAGAGAGAAGCAAGAACAAGAGGAACGATATCAGAGATTCATGGAAGATTTGGAGAGAAAAATGGGGGAGATACAGGAAGCAAAACATAGAGAAATGATGGAGGAAATAAGGAGAGGTCAGCAAGAACAAAGGGAAGAAATGAATAAATATCAGGAGAAGATGGAAGAGGTGACTAGGGAACAAGAAGAAAGACATAAGATAATGATGGAGGAGATGAAAGAAGAGATCAAGAACAATATAGATGAATGGAAAGCTGAAATTAGTGGAAGTATAGAGGAGAAGAACAGAGAGATACGAGAAGAAATAAACGAAGTTAGGAAAGAAATGACAGGGAACAATAACTATCTCCAGTCTTTAAAGGAGAATGTAATAAAGGATTTATCAGACAACATGGAAAGGTTAAGCCTAGATTCCCAAGAAAAGTGGAGATTATGTGAGGAAAGTATAGGAAAACTAGGTGAGGACGTGCAAACCACGAGTGCAAGTCTGGAAAAGAAGTACGACCAGGCTGCAAACCAAATTGGGAGCAGAATAACGGAGATAAGGGACGAAATAGAACAACATAAGGATGAATTAAACCAAAGAATATCGAAATCTGAAGAAGGGCTTAGACGAATGCAAGCTCAGTTACGAGAAATTCGGGAGGAAGGACCAGGAAAGACTGTTATGATGTCTGGTAGCGAGCGGAACAGAGGAGTTGAGTTTCAAATAAATGAAAGAGAAGGGACACCCATACCAGTCACACGTTCTAACCACAGTATGGGGGAGACAAATGTGGATAACGGAAACAGTGGTTATTCTACGATTATTAACGTCATAAAAACTTTCGATGATAGACCGAAGCACTTTAATAATTCAACCAGTATTTCGCCCAAACGTTTCCCTAGGGAAATGGAGGATTACTTTAAGGAGCATGGCATCGCTGAGGAGAAGAAATTGAAAATAGTGGAAAAGCATTTAGATGCTAATCCAAGCTTATGGTTCCAAGCATTTAAGTATACTTTCCATGAGTATAGCGACTTTAAAACGGCGTTCTTACAAAAATTTTGGAGTCCAGAAATGCAGCAGAATTTACGTCTAGAGTTGTATTCTCGCAAGTATGCTACTAATGGTCAAACAGGGTTTAGTGATTACTTCGCTTACCAGTTTCACCGTTTTCAAGATCTTGATTCGCCACCCAGTGAACTTGAAGCGATCAAGACGATACAACGACAATTTCCCTCAGATGTACAACGACTGCTGGCTACTGCTAACCCAACTACGGCAGTGCAAATGGAAACGACACTTAGACAGATCGATATGACTACAGCACCACACCCTCAAAGAATGATTAGGAATACTTACGGTGAAGAAACGGTTAATGTGCTCACACAGGAAAACATCGATAGGAATACCCCTGAAGAAAGAGGAAAAATGAATAGGAAGAGACAATGGGGAAACCAGGAGAGTGGAAGGAGAGATGAAGAAAAATGCTATTGCAGGAAAGGGTCCTACAACCAAGAAGCATACATGGGAAATAGAGCATATAGACCCAACATGCGATACAGGAACCCGTATAGAGAAAACAGAGGAAGAAGTAAGTTCAGAGGAAGACATGGTTACGGAAAAAGAAATGTGAGAGACAACCAAGGAAGGGAAACTTATAATCGGAGACCTATACGCGAAGTAAATGAGGACCGAAACGAGAAGGTCAAGTGGGAGAAAGCAATTAGAGAACAAGACGTCAACGCTGATGTAGAGGGAGCGGAGAGTCTTGAGTTACAGAGATATAAAAAGAGGAAACAGGAAGAACAAATCCTCGATCCAAATTCGAGAGAATTCGAATGTAGAAGAGAAAATGAGAAGATAACAAGCACAAAAAAAAAAACGCCGATTTTGAATTAGAAGGTGAGGTTGAGAATATAAAGAACGCATTGGATTCCAAAATTCACAGTTATTTCATAACGCAGGTTGATTCATGGGAAATCGATTCGGAAGAACTGATAAAGGATTTGACAGTACGTCACATGAAAAGAAAATATGAATTGCCTATTATCGTAGCAAGAGTTGGAGAGCTGAAGGTACGTTGCCTAGTTGATTCTGGGGCTAGCATCAGTGTGCTTTCGAAGGAATTATTCCAAGATATGAGTAGAAGAATGAAATTATTAACCATCCCAGTTTCGAAAATTAAAATAAGAGGTATAATTCCGGATAAAACGGTGGAATGCAATATACAAACATATTTGGAAATCAATATTGGAAACAGACACTTTGAACATCCATTCATCGTCATGAACAAAATTAAATATAATATTATACTAGGAATAGACTTCATGACGGTAACTGGAATGACGATCGATATGGAGAAACAAGATATAAGATTCCCTATATCTGACGAACACACCAGGGAAAACCAAGAACGGATTAAGATCAATGACGACATTATGATCATAGATAACAAGGAGAGTACAGCATAAGAAATTCAAACCTGAGTTGAAGAAAGGCGACCTTGTATTAATAAAGAAACCCGCAATTTCCAGTGTAACGAACAAAATCTTCGCGAAATTCTTACATTTATTCGAAGGACCATTTATGATCAACCGTTCATTCAGAAATAATGCATACGAAATTCACGACTTAAATGGAAGCAGTAAAGGAGTACATAACAGTGCAAACATCAAGTTATATTTCAAGGAATAGAAAAGTGGCAGACCATCTCATGTGATGACGAAGCAAAGAAGTATAGATTGAAGCCACTTACATCATGAATGAACAGATTGTTCCGAAGAAAGGAGTAATAATATAAATGAGAACTTATAAAGAACAGTGAAAAGTCCCATTATAAGGAGGAAGGCGAATATAATAAATATATAGCAAGCCATATATTTCTTTCAACTTAGGGGAAGTTAATGTGCCGTTTCACAGTTCTTTTTAAGAGCTGTAGTAACAAAGATGGAATCTCTGCGATCAAAATGTCAAATAAAATGCATTTAACGTCAGTACGGGCCGAAATGTAAGTCTTTTCGTCGGTCGGTTACGGAAATGACCGCGTATAGAAGGCGCAGAAAAAAATGACAAATGGACATTATTTAAAACCATTATTCAAGAAAAAAAATGCTCATCACTTATTATATAATCTGACTTCGAAGTGTTAAGAAGACGCAAGACTAGATTTGAAAGGGATTATCCAGCGGAGCTAAATACTATAAATTGGAAACGAAAGATAATTTTCGACTACACGCCAATCTGCTGATATCAAGATTTAAACGCTGCGCGGGAGATTAAATACGCAAAAAGAAGAGATAAATAGACTACAGTAGAACTACGTCACGAAGTGGCGCAGGTCCTCAATAAAATTTTCCCGATACTGTTTAATGTTGAAGGACACCTACTGACCAGTTGTTGAGTGCATTTACGCCAATAAAAAGATAGCGGAAAGAAATTTATTTTCAAATTGGAATATATACAGAACATCTGTCTTAGTCGATTTTGAACTAGTTTATTGGATCAACTGTACCCCAACGAAATCTATGCAATCTGAGCAACGCAAGAGATATATTAATTGGAAGATGTCAGCAATGAATCAAATATTCTATTATTGTTCTGTTTCATACGCACGAGTCTTCACCATGGGTCTGTAAGGGAGCAAGGCGATGCTGCTTGGATCCTGATGAGGCGATACGATGTTGGCTGTCCCGGATGACCTGTGATCAGTGTTGAGAAGCTACGATGTACCCGACCACTTCTGGAGGAACCAGATGACGAGATCCTAATCTCAGATGACCGGAGATGAGGAAACATCGAGACCATCTTGAGCAAAGCTAAGTCCATTACCTAAGTCGTTTTCGTAAGTAAGAGTATATTATTTCTTTTATTGCATGTTGATGGTTGTTTTGTGCTAAGACTGTGCGTGGATAAACGTATTGCTGATGTGATTGGAAGTAGGTATTCATCCATATGATATGTTAATTCCACTTGTAGGCGTGGTCACCAAGTGATTGTGCGATCGTAATGTTTTCCAGTGATATGTGAGGAGAGACAGCGAGAGTTATTATTATTACCAGTGTTGAGTAGTGCGTGAAGTTGGCATTAATACCTGTGTGTCCTAATTTAAGCAATGTCAATCAGTTCGAGATCGTATATAGGATGTGTTTTATGAAGGAATATGGCAGTAGACTACTCCAAGCTCATGTTAAATTTGGCACTATGACAGTAGTAAGTAAAGTAGGCATTTTATGAATGTCACGGCACGTTGATGTGTAAGTTAAGGTGGTGATTTACATATGATGAAGTGAAAGAGTTGTTATATATGAAATATGTGTATATTAACGCGTCATAGATATGATATATGGATGTTAATGATTTATGATGGTGGTAGTTATTGTTTTCTTCGAGAGAGAAATAGTCATAGTGGTGCGAAGTGAGATCTAGTCATTTCAAATGATGTTTCGGAGGGTGTCACAGAATTCTCGCCAATTCCATGTAATAATTCTGGATCTTTCGCATTGTACATAGCTTAGGATATGATCTCGAGACGAGTAGTGCAATGTTTTTTTTTTCATCCATGTTAGGATTACCTAGAGAATCATATATGTACTCAAGATAGATTTGAGCTTTCACTGATTTACTTAGGATGATCTTGAAAATTCTCACGGTGTATAACTTTATTTCTGGATAAATTTCAACCCATAGGCTGATCACTGGTGACCTAGATTTTCAAAAGAGAATTATTTTTTTTAGTCGGAGATAGTGTCATCTGACCATGTAGATTTTCCGTTGATAGTATGTGTTATGATAGCTACATATGATATGTGTGGTGACGTTTTTTTTGTTTTTTTTTTTGCAACCATGTACGCACGTAGTCTGATAATCAATAAGCTGAGGTCATATTACCTTAAGTTCATAAATTAAATCTTGCGATAATGTTACTTGTAGGGTGATTACGACTTACAATGGACGTAGGTTGGCTCATGATGTGTGACACAAGGAAATATGAGCGTCTAAGAGGCAACTAAGTAGGCAGAAGTGAATGTTTAAAATGTAAAACATACAAGAGAGTACTTGTCAAATCAAATCTGAAGAAGAGCTTGGTGATAGCCTCATTGAGAGTCCTAAACCTGCATCTAGACAAACAGTCAGTGAAAATTAAGGAATGTGACAGTTTATAGAGTAAGGATTAGGTGGTAACTAACAGAATCCCAAGAATAATTGATTCAGACAACTTGAACTCCATTTCTTGACTGAACATTAAAAATCGGCAATTCTACTAGCGTTTCTTTATTTTCTCAAGAGAGTGTCACTAGAAATACTGTAAATAGTAGTTAATACAATTTTTATTTTCTTCTTTGTGGATGCATCCTATATTCTTAGTATACTTGATTTTAATGTTTATTTTCTTGCCAGTATGGCACATGTAAATACCATTATCTGTATTCACATTAATTTATTTTGTTATCACCCAGCTTTGTAGGTGAGTTGTATACGAAGGAAAACATAGCTTTTTCAAAAAATTCCCAGATGTTACATGAAATTTATGCTAATAATTTATGATTTTGGAGATTAATGGGCTTATGAAAGGAAATAATATGATCCGAGAAGACATTTATTTAGGATGAATTCGGAAGATGTAATTTTTCTGAAAGTTGTTGACGGATATAGACTATAGGGTCGACAATGAGTCACTCATTTCAAGAACGACTTCATTGGTAAAAATTTGAGATAATTTTCTTGAATATTTGACTTAATATTTAAAATAAATATGGAATAGTGAAACCTAAACACTCTTTCTCTGTGTTCTTAGAATAAGAATTAGTTGTAAGACTGTAGTAGTTTCAAGCGACGATAATTTCTATAAGAGTTAATAAGAATATGGTACCTAGCTAGATACGAGTAAGAGACGTCTTTCTGCGTTAGTTAGAAACTACCATTAATCGACCTGGACGTTTTTCTATTACGGAACTCACACCCGTAGAACTCAGTCACCAGATTAATTGAATTTAGAGCTAGTCAGGATCTCTTGAGTCCATGCCTGGACGCGGGATCGGCGCAATACGTAACATGCGTTAGCATAGAATCTGAGCATATTTATTGTGAAGTTAACACAGGTAACGCAGGTAAATGGATACGTGATTTAATATAAGTACGGAGACAGTGAACATTGTAAATTCAAGGGTACGTTGTTCTTCGAATGATAATTGCAGCAGGTTTACTATAATTACGAGAATGGTCATGAAGCAAAGGCATATCGAGGTATTAATGAAGATGTTCTGCAGGTAAGTGATACAAATGTAACGAAGTTACGAGTGATGATACTAATGTGAATCGACGTGAAATAAATATAATAATAATAATAATAATAATAATAATAATAATAATAATAATAATAATAATAATAATAATAATAATAATAATTGTTACGGACTTTTCCGTGGTAGGTAGAGGTGAAAGAAGGTGCGGGTGTGAATGGGTTTCAAGCTACGAAATTATAGTGCAATGTAAAATTAATTTAAAAGTTAACAAGGTTATATTTTCTTTTCGAAAACAAAGAAATAACAAGCAGGGCAGGTACAAAGTAGCAATTCGAAAGGGGTTAGTTACAATATTTACAGAATTTGGGCTTCGCGCCCTGACTTCACAATGCTTGGGCAATCAGCTCAGTTTTACCTCAAACACAAGTTTTAACAGAGGGGAGAAAACCCCATTTATACCTAGGAGCCCTTGCTCCAAATTACACTGAAAAACCTCCATGAGGCATACAACCCAGAATTTTCAAAAGAGCCACTCGCTCTCAAAATTTAAGCCTCTCCCAGGCCACACCAAACTCCACCTTCAAGTTGTCCTCAACGGACATAAACACAGGGGTAAAATACCCAATCTACTGAGGTCTATTAAAAGAAAAGCAGGTTAATTAAATGACCTCTAAAATAACAATTTGAGAGGAGGCGAACTAGCACTCCTAATACACTTTGATTAAGACCTACTTGGCACTAGGCCGTTAATACAAGGGCTAATCCCATGCTAAAGAGGTGACTTAAGAAAAGAACAATTTGTTTTACATTAACGAAGAATAGGTTGAGAAAATAAGTTCACCTCAAGACAATGTGAGTGGGAGCTCAAGAGGGTTAGCACTCTCTATCCCAATATGTCGTTTTACAAGAGAATAGATGAAAAGGGAAGTTACATTTTAGGAAAAGGTTACATGGTTGAACGCTTAGAACCCGCCCCGAAAGTTAAACTGCTGAGCTAGCAAAGAAAGAAGTTATTAATCGGCCATTAGCTTGTGTTGAACGGCTGGAGAAGAAAGAGGCGCTTCCCGCCCCCTGCTATGTACTTAACACACTGAAAGATGGAACAGAAGTGGCCGAGAGACCCAAAAATCAGCAGTTTAAATACTCTCGCGGAAGTTTCTAGGCGTTAGGGGAAAGAAAACACCCTCCCACAAACTCTTTATTGGATAGGACCCCGCAACAGATTCAAGTTGGGGGAAGATACATCTGATTGGATAGAAATTAATTGAAGAAATTCGGGATTGGATACATTCATAACAAGGGGAAGAAAGGGGTAAATATTGCCAACTTAAACAATGATAGAAAGAAATTTAACAAAGAACAAACTCTTGAAATTAAATTTTCTCCAAAAAAAATAGTTCTTTGACTCCGCACTAGGTTGCACTATTGTAGATCTTCAGTAGTGTCCTCTAGAAGAGAAAGTTCACACTTCTTACTTCAAGCGAAACAAAAACACATCAAAAATGACACAGTTCAAAAACTCAAAATTTTCCACGTGGTGACATCTTCTGAGAAGGTAGAAAATTAATACTGTCAATAAAGTTCAGACTTCCTCTAGCAGAGGAGTTTCAACAGGCGCACATTTTAAATTAGCGGAGTGGAGGTGTACCGCCCGGTACAATAATAATAATAATAATAATAATAATAATAATAATAATAATAATAATAATAATAATAATAATGTGAGTGCCAAGTGTATTAAGTGCCTGCGATGGTGATAGTTATTGTGTTGATAAATAATATAGTGTAGGGTGATATCGTGATATGCTATTGATGCGTGGGCGAGCTCACGTGAGGTTAAGTGATTCAAATAGTGGAAGGTGCTGCGCCATGAGAATTATGCGATAAGCTGAGATGTGATAGTGAAAATTCATCCTAAATTCATTAAACAGAACGTGCTATTTAACTGTGTTATGTTACTGTGAAGTTAGATCATGTAAATGGAGTTGTGATGTTCATGTACAAGTTAATGCTGAGATTGTAATACCCATGTGTAAGTTAATGTTAAGGTTAAAATATTCATACATGAGTGAATGCTAAGATTGTAATGTTCATATTAAGTGTAGGCTAAGATGGGGATGTTGATGATTATTAATTGCGATGCGATGTCGGCCACGGTTGTTCAATCGATTACCTCGACATTTCGGAAGCCATATTCGGAATTCACGTTCGGTTATTAGGATTTTAGTTGGTATGAGAGCAATACGCTTGCGGCGTGTAGAAAGCTTGTCACGCACATAACTACGAGGACACATGCCATGATATTAGTTAGGTTAGGTGTTCTACTTCATGGACATAGCAGTTAAGTTTAAGTAGTAGAGATATCATGTCATGCTTTGTTGACATTTGAGTGTACATATTTCTTGTCCTTACATGTGTTGTTTCTTATTATTCATTTCATGCAGTAGTATTGAGTTGATACGATCCTCGAAGGTATGTGCGAGGATGGGCGTGTAGCTATTGTTGCGTCAAGACGAGCCTCATCAGGACGGCATAAGTTGGTTAGGATAGTGATGATTATTGATTTTAGTTAGGATAGGTATCACATAAAAAGGCATTATTATTAGCTGGACTCATTGACGCAAGTAAAATTAAACTTCTCCTAATGTAAACATTATATGAAGATAACAAAGGGTACCCCAAAACAATGAAAGTAAACAAAGAGTATGATCAGATAGGTGATATATGCAAATAGAACAGGTTAAAAACGAGATCTCGAAAATAATTATTAATTTCAAGGTTCAGGTATATTAATGAAAAAATGTAATCATGTGTTCGTAATTCCGAATAGCTCTTGGAAAATGAATATTAATTAACTCAAGATCAGTGCATTATGTTGAAATAGGTCTAAATTAATTGAATTACGTCAGCCGTCTTAGTGTCATTATCAATGATTTCAATTATCTAAAATTAAGATCACGCTTTGGATTCGTCTTAGTTAGGTAGGATCACTTAAATCAATAAAAAGGATCCAATCCAGAATATCTCCATCCTTTCGTTATAAAATAGATGTAAACAACCTTACCTGTAAACTTAATTCAAACCTCAAGGACATATTGCAATATGAGTAACTTTAACCTAAAACAAAGTCACGGTCATACATGCATGGTACAAACTATAAAAATAGATAATGCAAACTGAACAGCGACGGATTGAAAACCTCTATGCAGAGATTCAGAAACTGGGTCGCCCGATAGGATTCCAAATCCGTTTTTTCACCACAGTTGCGACACGTATTCATCTGAATACTTAGCTAGCTGCGGCACACACAAAGACCTGCGACTCTCTGGAATAGCCCCACAACAAGAAGAACCTGTTAAGACCCTGAGTGTAGAGTGCTCCCAGTGATAATCGATGGGGCCAACAAGACTCGTAAGGGTGCAGTATCGCACACGGATAGGAAAAGAGTTACATAAAAGCTGACCTTAATTACGGGAATCATTGCACAATTGTCCAACTCGTTGGCTGAATGGTCAGCGTACTGGCCTTCGGTTCAGAGGGTCCCGGGTTCGATTCCCGGCCGGGTCGTGGATTTTAACCTTCATTGGTTAATTCCATTGGCCCGGGGGCTGGGTGTTTGTGCTGTTACCAACATCCCTGCAACTCACACACCACACATAACACTATTCTCCACCACAATAACAAGCAGTTACCTACACATGGCAGATGCCGCCCACCCTCATCGGTGGGTCTGCCTTACAAGGGCTGCATTCGGCTAGAAATAGCCACACGAAATTATTGTTATTGCACAATTGACATAAATAACTTACTGTAAAGAGAAGAGATATATTTGTTTCTCTCCCAAAATAATGAGGCGAGTGTTAGTTAAGTAATAATATTGTGAATGGTATTCATGTATGTAACATTGTATTAACATTACGTTAGGCTACATGTTTCAGGTACCACGATATCACGTAACATGAGAGGTGGTGGTGGTTATTGTTTTAAGAGAAAGTACAACTAGGCAACCATCCTCTATATAACACTAATCAGAGGGAAAATATGGAAGGGGTCCGACACTTCGAAAAATAAAGATATCGGCCAAAGGAAGACAAGGGCCACGAAGGGCGTGAAAATGAAAGACTCCCTAGCCCTCGCAAACCTAATAGCGTCGGGGTCGGAAAAGAACAAGAATTGACCAAGAGAGGTCGGATAGGATAGATGAAAGTGAGAAGCCTGGCACAAGTAAGTGGAAGCAATGCCAGGACTCAGCTAAGGGCCCCGTGGTCGCCGTTCAGAACGACTGGGGTTAACATGAGAGGAATGTATAAGAAGATGTTCATAGATCCAATCATGATGAACTAATTTAAAGGAGTGGTCCTGACGGAACTGGAAAGTGTTGATATGGATACCAATGGCTAAACTTAAGACCGACAAATGAGATGTGTAGTCTTCTTGAAGTCAACGGCCCGATAAGTACCCAAAATAAATGTATCAGTGTAAAAGTTATGAACAAATTGGGCTTGCCATGGAGCCGCACAAAAGTCATCGCGTCTTAGTTTCTTTTGTAACGGGGACCTCCCTTAAAGGAGGACGATAAAATGAAAGGTTTCCCCAGGTTGTTACCATTTCCATGAATATTATTGCATCTCGCAGGTGGATGAAGTTTCCCACACGGAGTGCCGGCTGGTTCGTTCGTATGTAAAAAGAGCGTTCACTTTCAATTTGGCGTACATATCTACTAAGAAATGACTCCATAACCTCCTAACATAATGCAAACTATTTAAGTCATGCTCTCGGATCATGAGCCGGTACGCATAAAACTTCATAGCCGAAACTTTGCCCTTGCCATCAGCGTGTTTGAATAGAAAATGATATCCATCCTCGCCTCTAGGGAAGAGCAGTGGATATTGGAGGGCATCTTACAACATGTGTGTCTCAGAAATTTGGGTCAGAATATCGTCCTTTACTTTAAGGAAGAATCTCCCTCCGTTTAAACTGCTGCCCTACAATCACCACTACTACTTCGTTGCATGTGGGAGCATTGAAACATCCTCTGTGAGAATCGAGAGGAATTTTGTCTGCGTGAATGATAACTGACATATCTCCAGATGGGTTGTTTTCCAGAGTGTTTTTGAAACTGCAGATAAATATGAATTGTTGTCGTGTAACATATTCTGCAAACCGTTCACGACACTGGGATTGAGAGAAGGATTATTTCTACAACGCAAATCTGTCTCGTCGTCACCTTAAAATATATCTGTAAAAATTTTAATTTGGATTTGTCATAAGTGTGTAAAGGAGATCCTAAAAGGTGGTAAACTTGTCCTTGTACTTCGAACGTCGGCATGAAATTCCCGTGATGAATGATTTGAGCGTTGAATGAGATCATTTGGAAAGCTGATTTATACTTTCTGGTGATCTCAAGGAAGTTGTTGGAGTGTGGATGAGTACCAATCAGAAGACCGTACGGAGGTTCAGGTGGCTCACGTGCATTCTCAAATTGTATTTTCCCTGTAAGACAGTAGGTTCGAGGCGGCTCATCACGCCACTTACGAGCTTGACAGTAGTGACATACTATTGTCATTCTGCCAATTAGAACAGCAGGGTCGGTGTCGGAAGCCACCTTCAGGTTGTAGCTGAAATCTGAATCTCTCTTAACTTTCCAAATACTGTCAAGTTTCCAAAATTATCTTTTGGAATTCGCAAGCGTCTCTCTCGCTCAAGGTCTGTCTGGACTATTCTACGCCGCCTGATCTCTAATTCCTCCACCGTTTTTTGTCTTTCCTCTTCAGCTTCACCTTGTATTCTAACTGTACACCCTAACTTCTCCAAACTTTGCCCTCTTTCCTCTTCAGTTCCATTCTCTACTTCTTTGTATTTTGCTTTCTTATATTTTCATCTTCTCTTTCTTACAACTTGAGTCTCATTTTCAATTCTCCTAATCATTCTCTTAAATCCTTCACTCTCAACTCGTGTTCTTCTTGTGTTTCTCTTCCAGTTCTCTTTTGTTTTCTCCTCAAGTCTCTTATTATTATTATTATTATTATTATTATTATTATTATTATTATTATTATTATTATTATTATTATTATTATTATTATTATGTTCACTGGTTGGATACTTAACTACGGAGTACAATTGGAGCACGTCCAATTGAAGTATTCTTTCTTAGTCTCTTCGTTCTTCTGTGTAGATATCCCTGGAACCCGTCACTCTCCGCGGTGAGGCGTTATTCTCCCAAATATAAGTATTTATTGGTTTATGACGATGACTATATTCCTACTTTGACAATCGGTGTGGTAAACCCTTGTGATCGCTCACTGACGAATCACACTTACTTTCAGAGCCTAATATCCCTCTGACTTGCTATTAATTTACAGCGTACTTGCGGCTCTACACAAAGTCTGCCAGCACGCCAACAGTTCCCTGAGCGATACTGTCCACAGTCGAAAAGCCTCCTTCGAGGGATGAAAGTCAAAAGCCCTGTTGTTTACCAGTTACCAAGTTATATAGTTTCTTTCTATTCTTTCTCGAATAATCCTACTTATTCATATACCACCACCACAAGTCACTTCACGACGTCACTGTTCTCTGACTTGTTCCTTAGTATGGAACCTCCCTGTCACGTTGCACTATACACTCTGTTCCAGAAGCTTTGGAAACTGTCTCTATGTCCCTTACACGTGACACTGTATATTTCCAACTCAGAAGAAATGCGTATTTAACTTACACAATGTTTCACAATATTAAGACACAAAGCTCTTGGCTTACGAGCTCCTACGCAACATCGAATGTTCTAAATCCTTCTTTGAAATATTCTGTTATTCCCATAATAATAATGTTGTTGTTCCGGTTGGTACACCTATACGCCGCACATTTGAATTTTCCGCCTTAAAGTACTCCTCTACAGCTGAAACTCTGAACTTTGAAACTGAATTCATTCAACCGTTTATCAGAAGATGTCACTGTGTTAATTTCGAATTGTTTTTGTTTACTAATTATCAAGAAGTGTGGACATTCTCTCACAGATGTCTCTACCAAAAACTATGATCATGCACCCTGGTGCGAAGTGAAGGAACTTTTCTTGAAGATATTTTGTATTCATAAGTTTGTTCTTTACTAAATGTTGTTCTTTCATTTGTGGGCTGTCATTAATTTTCAGCCAATGGCGTCTTTCTTCTCCAATTTTGATGTGTAACTGTAAGCTACCCAATAAACGACTGGGGGTGTATTAACATTCATGAAAGGTCTCGAATCTTCCCCGAGAGTATAAAAACTGCTGATTTTCCTGGCTCTCGGCCACTTGTACAACATCTAGCTTAGTGTATGGAAGTATAGCAGGGGGCGGGTAGCGCCTCTCCCTTCGGGCAGCAGCTCTTCAACAAAGGTAATGGGCTTTTAACATCTTTATTTCTTGCTAGCTCGGCAGTTTAGCCCTCGGGGAAGGTCCGAAACCTTTTCAATGTAACCTACCTCTCTAAAAAAGTAAGTGCCGGCTTATGTAAAAAAATTCTTATTACTTTAACTGTAAATCGGGGATAGAGAGTGCTTTACCCTCTCGAGCTCCCCTTCATTTTGAGTTGAGGTGACTACGTTTTCATACCGATTTTCTACTCTTAATGTCTTAAAGTTTTCTTATACGAGTCACCTCCCTAGTTTGGGGATAACCCCTGTGTCATCGGCCTAGTACCCCTTAGGTTTTATAAGGTTTCATGTAGGAGTGCAAGCAACGCCTCCATTCATCTTGGTATTTTGGGCCATTTAATTAACCTATTATTTTTCTTTTAAGGCCCTGTAGGCTGGGTACGAGATACCCCTGTTTAATTATTGTAAGTTGTGCCTCGATGGCAAGTTATTGTAAAGTCTGGTGTTGCCTTTAATAGGCTTGAAAAATTGAGAGCGAGTCAGATCTTTCTTGTGTTTGAAAAGTGCCTCTGGGAAGCTTGAGGTTAAAAGTTGGGAGCAAGTGCTCCTTGAATGAAGGGGTTTTCTGCCCTTTGAATAAATGAGTGTACCTTGGTAATGTTGGGCTAGTAGCTCAAGAATTGTGTAACTGAGGCTCGAAGCCAGAACTTGTAAAGACCCCGAAACTTGTGCTTTCGTTTGTAAAGTTATCATTGTACCTGTGTTTTTATTGTTATTTTACCTAGTGAAAATTTGTTAAATCTTGTTGTCTATTGAAAATATAACTTTTATTGAAATTTTAATTCATTTTTCGGACTTGTAGTTAGACCCATTCCGGCCCGCATCTTCTTTCACCTCTGCAATCCACGGATAACACCGTAACAATTATTATTATTGCTATCATTTATGAATTATGAATTATAAACATATACAGACTCTCCTGTAATTTCCCTTCATATATATATATATATATGCCTGCTACTTTTTAGATCGCAGGCTTTCTACTTTGGAGTTCGCGGATTCGAATCCCCTTCGAACCCGTTCGCTCTCTCGTCAATACGCGGAAGGCGAGTCGTGAACCGCCGTACACAAGTGGATCAAGCCATTTAAGATTCTGAAGGTGATTGGGATCAGATATCGAGAACGAAGAATTATCTATAATCTGTATAAATATCAGTCTGCAATGATAAGAATCGAGGGCTTTGAAAAATAAGCAGCAATCTAGAAAGGAGTGAGGCAAGGCTGCAGTTTTCCCCCTCCTTTTCAATGTTTACATAGAGCAGGCAGTAGAGGAAATCAAATAGGAATTTGGAAAGGGAATCACAATCCAAGGAGAGGAAATCAAAACCTTGAGATTTGCCGATGATATTGTTATTTTATCTGAGACTGCAGAAGATCTTGAGAAGCTGCTGAATGGTATGGACGAAGTCTTGGGTAAGGGGTACAAGATGAAAATAAATGAATTTTTAAGGGAAGTAGATGAATATTGTTACTTGGGTAGTAAAATAACTAACGATGGCAGAAGTAAGGAGGACATAATATGCAGATTAGCACAAACAAGGAAGAGCTTTCTAAAGAAAAGAATTTTGCTCACTTCAAACATTGATATAGGAATTAGAAAGATGTTTTTGAAGACTTTCATGTGGAGCGTGGCATTGTATGGAAGTATAACATGGACGATAACTAGCTCAGAAAGAAAGGGAACAGAACCTTTTGAAATGTGGTGTTACAGAAGAATGCTGAAGGTGAGATGGATATACCGAATCACAAATGAAGAGCTACTGAATCGAATTGGCGAGAGATCGATTTGGCTAAATTTGACGAGAAGAAGGGATAGAATGATAGGACACATCTTAAGACAAACAGGACTTGTTCAGTTAGTTTTTGAAGGAAGTGTTGGTGGTAAGAATGGTAGGGGTAGACCAAGGTAAGAATATGACAAGCAGATTAGAGCAGATGTAGGATGCAGTAGTTACGTAGAAATGAAAAGGTTAGCACAGGATAGGATGGCACGCAGAGCTGCATCAAACCAGTCCATGGACTGATGACTCAAACAAAAACATCATTATTATTATTATTATTATTATTATTATTATTATTATTATTATTATTATTATTATTATATACTGATGTGGTTAGGAGTAAGAGAAGGTCCCAAGCCCTAATTTCGCCACAATAAAATCCCTTTAATAATAATAATAATAATACCTTCAAATGTTACAAGCATTTTAGGAATGGTTTGTACGGGTAGTCGGAATTTTGTTCCGCAGGAGATCTTTAACTATCATGAAGCCAGATGCATGTGTTTGTCGCATTTTATCTTATTGTAATGTCACCAGTCACAGTCGAGGGTCGATCCCTCTATCTTCGAAACAGAGGGATATCGACTTACCGACTGAGATACTGAAGTTAGCTTCGAAAATTTGCTCGTAAAAAGCAGTCGGTTAAAGAGAAGAAGAAGTATGTGTTGTGAAATATACCTTCGGTGTGTCACAACCAAAAATTACGTACAAATGCACCACAGTGGGTGTTTAATTCGCACCCAGAAAGTTTAAACTAACGTTCAGGAGAAGAAGTGAGCGTGTTGCTGGTCGCGTTAACAAGCGACCAGCTGCCGAATCACAAATGCAGCAAAATCAGCGTGGATAATAACGCTGCATTGTCCACTGACAGGGTATTTATTTCGCTTTAGTCAGAAGGACATAATTTATGAAGTTGATGGAGCGCGCTGTTATTTTGGCTTTGATTTGGCTTGGCGGCTCTAATTGTGAAATCCGACACCACCACAGGCAGCCGTTTGGAGCGCTGCTGTCGCCCAGTAATAACGACCCCATGTGGCGGACGCCGTACGCTCAACTAATCTCGGGCGTAGTGGAATCTACGTCAAACACAAACATTTTTACGGAGAAGCATGTTCTCTAGTATAAAGAGGATTATAGATAACAAAGAATAATTTAATTCAAATTTTTACAGTATCCAATTTATTTACAATTGAAGAAATATTATCACTTATGAACAATTCTAATTTGTGGTGACAGAAAACTGAACTGTACATGTAATTCTTACGCAGGAGCTTTTGAATTTTTTCTGAAAAGTCGAACCGGTTCAAGTTTGCATATATTTCACTAGAAATATATCAGTTACAGGCCACCAAAATGCATTTTTCATCTTTTAATTAAAATGGTTTTCTTAACATTTAGAAGTATTAATAGGCTATTTTCTTGTATATTTAGATTATTATACATTGTTCTTATATTACGCCTGGTTAAATTTTCTGTTCACACATGCTATTCGTATTTGGATTTAATCTATATAAATAAAATCGTAACGACCGTGTGTCTGTACATTGATTATTTTGCCGAAATTTCCCTACAGTTATCCGTTTCAGGTGTAATAATGACCATCTGAACATTTTTTAGCTTTGGTGTCTGTCGGTTTGTCTGTTTGTTTGCTTGTTTGTTTGTCTGAGTTCTTATAACTTAACTACTGGATATACTTCCACGAAACTTGATATTTAGAATCCACCTATCCTTGGGTAGGTTTTAGGGCCAATATTATTTCTGAATACCTAAATTTACTGGGTGTTTATTCGAAATCGAAACCATGTTATGATATCTCCCTTATTAATCAACGTATCGAAATAATTCAATGGGAAAAAGTTTTAGAAATTGATTTCCATTAAGGATGGTAGATTCCTTATCTATATAAATAAAATTGTAACGACCGTGTGTCTGTACATTGACTATCTTGGTGAAATTTTCGAACAGCTATCCGTTTAAAGGGTAATAATGACCATCTGCAAATTTTTTGGCTTTAGTTTCCTGAAAGTCCTAATTTTTACCTCCCTCCCCCAAAATCAAGAATGCGGCACAATCTGCCATATGAGATAGAAAATGGAAATTTAGCAAAATTATACGCTTTAGCCTGTGACCGACGGAAAATTTCCAAGATCTTCAAATTTTTAACTTTTTATCCCCGAAGAATATCGAAATATCGAGGCAATTCTAATGACGGTCCAGATCTTAGTTTAGAGATACTTCGTGGCTAAACGGTATGTTTAATCACAAAACGGATGGCACAATCTCAGTTCAAATTGGAATGATCTATAACTATGGTCCTATGACTTTTTTCGTATCTATATCCCTTTTATGTCACATTTGTCTCTTTTTTACAATAGTCAGTAAAATTTGCACCTTTTACACTCGTAATTCATACTTTGAATCCCTTATAGGAAAGACAGAATCATCAAATTCTATACGATCACTGGCCCACACAGTAGCCAAATCCTATGTTTGTAGCTCACACATAATTATCCGAAAAGTGATGCACTGTGAGACATTCTTACCCAAATGTCACCCTACTCACCTTTTCTAACCCAATCTGACACACGAATAGATGAGATACGAGAAAAATCATAGGACCAGCCATTTAGACCGCTAAATACGGTGTCTTATGGTACAATCCGTTTATCGATATGACGTAATCTGTAAATGAAGGTCTGTAGTATTTTAAACATGTCGATCAAGATTTTTTAAAATTATTATTATTAACTTTTTTTTTTTTTTTTGCTATTTGCTTTACGTCGCACCGACACAGATAGGTCTTATGGCGACGACAGCGATCAAGAAAGGGTGTGTCTGCTGTTGTAATCAGTACTCCCCACACCGACTTTGACTGGCAGTAGGCATGGAGTCCCTTTCCAACTCCTGTGTTAGTGGCATTAGTAAGGAGAGCCCACCAGTGTAAAGAATAATTCCCTTCTCGGTTTCACTTGTAGAAGGTGAGGGAGCGTACCATTTTGTTCAAAACTCCCCTACCCGTTTGTGTTTGGCTGTGGACAAGGGTGCCCTCCATTATGAACAAATGTACCCATCTAAAATGTGACTGGCATTAGGCATAGTGGCCAGCTATTTTAATGGAAACTCTTCCAACTCAGTATGACTGGTAGTAAGCTGGCTGGCATTAGGAAAAGGGGCCTGTCGTTATAATGATAACAGCACAACTCAATTTTGACTGGCAGTAGGGAAGTTGCCGGCCATTATAATAAAAACTCCTCAACTGTAAGGTGGTGGTGATGATTATTGTTTTAAGAGGAAGTCCAACTGGGCAACCATCCTTTATATAACACTAATCAGGGAGAAAAAATGGAAGGGGTACAACACTTTGAAAAATGAAGGTATCGGTCAAAGAAAGACAAGGGCCACGAAGGGCGTGAAAATGAAAGACTCCCTCTCGCTAAAACCTAATAGCACTGGGGTAAGAAAGGAACAAGAGTTGACCAAATGAGGTCAGATAGGATAGATGAAAGTGAGGAGCCTGGCACGAGTAAGTGGAAGCAATGCCAGGACTCAGCTGGGGACACCATGATCGCCAGCGCACGCTCCAAAGTTCAGAGCCCCTGGGGGCACCTTTTAGTCGCCTCTTCCAACAGGCGGGGGATACCGTGGGTGTTATTCTACCACTCCCACCCACAGGGGGAACCTCAACTTAATCTGTCTGGAAGTAGGAAAGGGGGCCTGCGATTGTAACGAAAACTTTCCAAATCGATTGTGACCGCGCATTAGGCGATGGGGCCTGCCATTACAATGTAAACTTCCCAACTCCATTGTGATTGGCAGTAGGCAACTGAGCCTGCCGTTATCATCACAACTCCGCAATTCACACTTTGCATTGGGGACCTTCCCATGCTGTATCTCGGATAACGCTAAGAGAAATGCAATTTAAAAAATCTTATAACTGCATGTACAGTAATTTACTTCGATATCCGTATATAATGTAGAATACCCTAGCGAAGCACGGGTACATTTGCTAGTAATTAATATACGCGTTCACCTCAAAATTCGTTCGTAGGCTTTCTCCTGTGTAGGCCTACCTGCTGAAATTGTATATATATGATAGCTAACTAAATTGCCTCTGCAGCAGTTTTATACTGTTTGATCCTGACATGAAAGGTAAAATGACATTCTGCTGAAAACCAAGAGAACCTAGAAGAAACCTAAGAGAAAGAGGCATGCCATTGGACAAGTCGACGGCGTTAGGAAAGCCGAAGATCCTACACAAGATAAAAGTAATATTCAGGATGCAATCAGACAAAGAACAAAATCTTAGTAGTATAAAAAACGAAGGGTAGTCTATTGGCTAAAGTAGTTCGTGCAATTGCCAGTATTTCATCATCAGACGTCTTCAGGATTTACATTCTTGAAGGATATTTAACAGCTAAAGATATGATGATTTTAAAAATATGTTTTCGTTAAGTATGTGAAAGCAGATGGTTTG
The DNA here is from genome assembly GCF_040414725.1 of Anabrus simplex. NCBI lineage: Eukaryota > Metazoa > Arthropoda > Insecta > Orthoptera > Tettigoniidae > Anabrus > Anabrus simplex. Next base: position 168,170,739 of record NC_090268.1, read on the forward strand.
CCATTTATAAACTGTGCTTTAGACGACAACCACTGAGATTTTACTTTGGATAATTTGAGGGAAGTATGTGATGTACTGCAAGGTAACCTTTTGTTACTCATGCTTGTGGCATTTATTTTAACTGGAATTACATAATAAATATTTCGTTAATCTACTCTACTAGGATAGACCGAGCGAGCTGGCTGCACAGTTTGTGCGATGTAACTGTAAGTTTGCATTCGGAAGATGATTGGTTCGAATCTCACTGTCGGCAGCCCTGAAGATGGTATCCGTGGTTTCCGTCTTTCACACTCAGTGGTGGTTGTTGTGGTGGTGATTATTGTTTAAGAGGAGGTACAAGTTGGCAACCATCCACTATATAACACTAATCAGACAGAAAAAGATGGAAGGGATCCGACATTTCGTAAAATGAAGATATCGGCCAAAAGTAAGACAAGGGCCACAAAAGCTGCAAAAATGAAATATTCCCTAGGCCTCGGAACCTAATACGATCGGGTCGGAATAGAACAAGAGATGGCCAAGAGAGATCGGGTGGGATAGATGAAAGTGAGGAGCCTAGCACAAGTAATTTGAAGCAATTCCAGGACTCAGCTAAAGAGCCCCGTCGTGGCCAACCCACACTCCCATGTTGAGAGCCTCTGGTGTCCTTTCAGTTACATTTTACGACGGACAGAGGGAACTTCTTGGGAAATTGAACAGTTTGCCACTCCGATTCTCGAGACACCAAGATGGTTCGACGTAGCTGACAATGAGCGCAAGTACATTCGAAGTTCTAGGTGGTAATAGTACTGCTTACTTTGCAGCTTGATCTGCAAGTTAATTTCCCCCAATAGTAATACATACGTAAGCGAAAATCTCTTTACAGTCACTCAGAGAAACAGAATCGACAACATTCTGTAAGTAGAGAAAAGAACAGCAAGGACATGCATAAAAAAATATCCAAAAGATGGAGAGTGAGGTGGTGTACAGAGAACTGGAGCCCATCATACGGAAGAGGATCTCTTTCCTTTTTTTCTTCACGTTATGACGACACAAAAAGCACATTACCAAGAAAAATTAAAGAGAAACTCTGGAATCTAAAGCAACAAGTAGGATGGAATAAGGAAATTAGAGAGGCTATGGAAGTGGTGGTTGATGGTGATTATTGTTTTCAGAGGAAGTATAACTAGGCAACCATCCGTTATATAACACTATTCAGAGAGAAAAACTGGAAGGAGCCCGACACTTTAAAAAATGAAGGTATCAGCCAAAGGAAGACAATAGCCACGAAGGGCGTGAAAATTAAAAACTCCCCAGGCCTTGAGTGCTCTAATACCGCCAAAAAAGAACAAGAGTTGTCCAAGGAAGATCGGATAGGATAGATGAAAGTGAGAAGCCTGGCGCAAGTAAGTGGAAGTAATGCCAGGACTCAGCTAAGGGCCCCGTGGGTGCCAACCCTCGCTCCTAATTTGAGATCCCCTGAGGAACCTTTTAGTCGCCTCTTACGACAGGTAGGAGATACCGTGGGTGTTATTATATCGCCCCCATCCACAGGGGGAAGAGGATATGGAAGAACTAGAAATAACTCTGGACAACTTGCAAAACAAAACAGAAAGTTTATAGAAACCGAAACACATAAAAGATTCAAATCAAAAATAGACAAACGACATACAACGAAAAAGGTATTTATAAATGAGGAATGACAGAAAATATCGGAAAGAATGAAAATCTAGTGGGTAATTCGGAAAGAAAACCTATCGAATAAGGTGACCAGAAAATAATTGACTGAAGTGCTTGAATGAGGAGGTAAAACCAGGATAATGATAATAATAATAATAATAATAATAATAATAATAATAATAATAATAATAATAATAATAATTGTACCGGAAGGTACACCTCAACCCGGTGCATTCAAATGAAGCACCTTGAAGGACGCTATCTAACACATTAAGTTTGCAACAACTACTTCAAGAAATTTGGACTTTTCTCCATGGATGTCTCTGTTAAAAAAACTGATGGCATGCACTCTGGTGTAAAGTGGAAGTACTAAAATTTAAAGAAATTTTGTATTTATAGGTTTTCTAAACTGAATCGAGTATTCCTTGTTTTTGATATTTCAAAGTTTGCAACACTTCTAACTCATCCCACCTCTTTGGAGTCTGGTCAATCAGAAATTCTGTGTATTTTATATTCAGTCAATCACATACTTCTTGTAACGTTTCGATTGTCTAATAAAAAGTAGAGGGTGTGTCTGGACTTAGTCCAGAGTCTCCTCGAACCTCCCTCTCGGGTATAAAAGCTCACGCCTTTTCGAAGCTAACTTGTCTTATTGATCGTCTTCTTACTGAGTGTGTGTGTTAAGAGAGGAGGCCAGGGCCTCATCCATCGGCAAGAAGAACATTAGCTAAGGTAATGGCCACCATTTTTCTAACTCAGTAGTTATCTCTGCAAGCTAACTCGAGGGGAAGGTTTCCTATCGTTAATAATGTAACAGTAAATTTCCTAAAATGTAAACTATTTTTCTCATGTAAAAGTTCAAGTAAGTCAAGAGCACTTAACTGAAATCCGGGGATATAGAGTGCGTTACCCTCTCGAATTTCCCTTCAATTTAATTTGGAGGTGATTACAATTTTGTAACTGTTGTAAATTGTAACTTACCTTGTCCATCTAGTCACCTCAGTAGTTTAGGATTAGCCTCTGTATTTTCGGGCCACCAGCCGAAGTAGGGTTTTAATCTTTGATTTCAAGGAGCGCAAGTTCCCGCCTCCATACATTTTTGATTTCTGGGCCAGTAATTGAACCTGCTGCTTTCCATAAAGGCCCGGTTAAATGGGTAATTGATACCCCTGTATTATTTATTTCATGTAAACTCTAAAGACAACTGATATGATCTTGTAAATTGTAGGTTGTGCCTAGAGAGGCCTGAAAGTATAAATTTTATTGAGCAAAGACGCTCTAATCCCAAACGTAAAAGTTAAAGGTTGCCTTGAGTGGGCTGTACGCGTTTTGGAGCGCTGTCTCCTTGGTAGAATTATAGAGCATAGAGGCTCTTTCTTGTAATGTGAGTGGTACAAATGACATTGGTGCAAATGAAGGTGAGGAATTAATTACGACTCTCAGAGGTAAGATTTCTAAACTACCTGACTCAAAAGTAATTGTAGTAAATGTGCCACCCAGGTTTGACCTTTTAGAGGACTCATGTGTGAACAAAGCTGTACATGATGTAAATATAAAAATCAGGAGATTAAGTAAGAGTTTTAGAAATGTCTATGTAGTAGATACTTTCGGTCTTGGCAGGCAAATGTTCACTAGACATGGGTTACATCTAAATGGTAATGGAAAAGCAACTCTCTGTAGACAAATTGCTACAATCATCAACAGAGATTTGCAAACTAATCTGTACTTAAGAAAAACCCATACCACTAAACTGGCACATACAGGGAAACTTGCCAGAAAACCCAGACCCTTAAATCAAGACCTATGTACAAGGATCTGGGTTCCAGGGAAGTTCTCAACTCATGAGTCAAACGTTACCCAATTGCAACAGTCAAGTTTTAGGGAGGAAGGAGGTCTGAGATTGCTCTTGGTAAACTGTCAGAGTGTAGTAAATAAACAATTAAAATTCGGTACATTGATGGAATCTTATGAGACGGATGTGGTGATAGGAGTGGAATCGTGGTTGAGAGAAGGGGTGGGTAATACAGAAGTATTTCCAGAAGGGTATACAGTCTATCGTAGAGACCGAGGAGATAAAAAGGGAGGAGGGGTATTTATTCTGGTGAAGGAAACTTATTGTTCGCATGAATGGTTTACTGATGAAAGGGATGAAATAATAGGGATAAAATTAGTTTGTGATAATATGAAGGAGGTGGGAATTATAGGAACATATAGGCCTGGAAGAGAGGAAAGAGACATGGAAATATTTGAGAAAATAATAGATTATACTCATAAAAACAATAATGATACGGTAATAATTGGGGGAGATCTAAACTTGCCTGACGTTGAATGGAATGGAGCTGCAAGTGAAGCCCATGAACAGAAACTGGCAAATAAGTTAATTTGGGAGGGAGGATTTACACAAGTAGTACAAGAACCAACTCGTCTCAATAACTTGCTAGATGTATTCTTGGTTAAACCATGGGAAATTGTTGATAAAACTGAGGTAATTGAAGGAATAGGTGACCATAAGGCTGTAATAATGGATGTAGGACTTGTACCAAAAATGCTTAATAAGAGGGTCACAAAAGACAAGAAATTATACAGAAAAACTAAAGTTGATGAATTTGGGACTTATCTTAAATCACAATTCAGTTGTTGGATAAGTGAAGGGAATAATGTGGATACACTTTGGGCTAAATTTAAAGGAATCATTTGGGAAGGAGAGAAGTGATTTGTACCTGTTAAGAAGGGTAAAATGACCTCAGACCCTGTTTATTACACAAGGGAAATAAGAAAATTAAAAAGAAAATGTAGAATAGTAAACAGGAAAATCAAAGAAGGTAGGGAGAGTAGAGAAAGTAGAAAACAGCTAATGAGGGAACTGAATAGAGTGAAAAAGGAAGCAAAAGAGAATTATATGAATGGCATTCTTCAAGAGGGTAATGACCACAAAGGGAAATGGAAAAAGCTGTATTCATATATTAGGAATCAAAAAGGAAAAGGAATCCAAATTCCTACAATGGTGGGAGAAGGGGGTGAACACTATTTAACAGATACTGAGAAAGCAAACCTCTTTAGTAGGGAATTCCGAGATTCAGTAGAAGATTGTCAGGACTTGCAAACCGTAACAGAAGATAGAGAGGGAGAGACACAGAGGGAAACAAGAAGCTTCTCATTCACAAATGAAGATATTTTCAGAGAAATCCAACTGCTTCAGCAAGGAAAAGCAGCAGGAAGTGATCAAATTACTGGGGAGGTATTAAAGACAATGGGGTGGTATATAGTGCCTTATTTAAAATTTCTCTTTGACTATGTCATAAATAATAGTGTGATACCAAAGGAATGGAAGGAATCTATAATAATACCAATTTATAAAGGAAAGGGTGATAAAAGGAAACCAGAGAACTACAGACCAATCAGCCTGACCAGTATAGTTTGTAAAATACTGGAGAGTTTAATAGCAAAGTACATCAGAGAGATATGTGATGATAAAAATTGGTTCATGAGGAGCCAGTATGGATTTAGAAAGAAATTTTCTTGCGAGGCACAACTGGTGGGAGTTCAGCAGGACATATCAAATCAGTTAGATTCAGGAGGCCAGTTAGATTGCATAGCCATAGATCTTTCCAAAGCCTTTGATAGAGTGGAACATGGAATATTATTAAAGAAATTGGAGGGAATAGGATTGGATGTAAGGGTTATACGTCGGATAAGAACATTTCTAAATTCAAGGGTTCAGAAAGTCAAAGTAGGAAATAATATATCACAGGAAGAGAAAGTTTGGAAGGGAATTGCACAGGGTAGTATAATCGGTCCGTTACTTTTCTTAATATACGCAAATGATTTAGGGAACAATGTAACATCGAAAATAAGATTGTATGCAGATGACATAATTGTTTATAGGGAAATAAATAACATTGAGGATTGTTCAGAATTACAAAGGGACCTTGACAGTATCCAAGAATGGGTTGAAGAAAATAATATGAAGATTAATGGAGGCAAATCGACTGTTACAACATTTACAAACAGGAGCTTTAAAACTGAATTTGAATATACTTTGGATGAGGTAGTTATCCCAAAAGATGGCAAGTGCAAATACTTAGGTGTGAGATTTGAAAGTAATTTGCACTGGAAGGGTCATGTTGATGACATTGTTGGGAAAGCATACAGATCGTTACATGTCATAATGAGACTACTTAAAGAATGCAACAAAGAATTAAAAGAAAAAAGTTACTTAAGTATTGTTCGTCCATTATTGGAATATGCAAACAGTGTTTGGGATCCTCACCAAGAATACCTAATAAAAGAACTAGATAGTGTGCCGAGGAAAGCAGCAAGGTTTGTAACAGGGGATTTCAGGAGATAGAGTAGTGTATCAGAAATGTTAAAGGAACTTGGGTGGGAAACTTTAAGTAAGAGGAGGGAGAAAACTAGACTTATAGGATTATATAGAGCCTATATAGGAGAAGAAGCATGGGGAGATATCCGTGAGAGGCTTCGGTTGGAAAATAATTATATTGGTAGAACTGACCACAAGTACAAAATTAGAAGGAATTTTAGCAGAAGCGATTGGGGTAAATTTTCTTTCATTGGGAAGGGCGTGAAGGAGTGGAACAGTTTACCAGGAGTAGTGTTTGATCCTTTTCCAAAATCTGTACAGATATTCAAGAAGAGAATAAACAACAACAGAGATAATAAATTAAATGTTAGAGGGCATTCGACCAGTGCAGGATATTGTAAATAATAAATGTGTGTGATTAAATTAATTCCATCCCCTGGTCTAAGGAGTTTGGACAGCCCAAGTAGGGGACTGCCTGTAGGGGTGAAGTACAGTGGGGACTTCGAGGGCCCTGGGACCGCTACGGTAGCTGTGAAGGCCCTTCAGGAACTCTGAAAAGTGGTGGCAAAAGGGGCTCTGGTTAAGACGCAGCAGGTCGTTATGCTACTTAGGTTCCAAAATGGGTAAAATATAAATATGTGAATAAATTCAGTGTTAATTTTAATCTTATATCAGTTGTATAGTATTATTAGAAGTAATTTCACATACCGTACTGTATATGAGTTGACTATGTTTGTAAGATATTGTAAGTAGAATTTTGTAAACAATATAAATTTATTAAGGATGATGTGTGTGTTTAATAGAAAAAAATTATTAGCGTAAATTGTATAATATTGTATTCTAGGAAAATTTTCTTCGTCTCCTGTTAATTTAAAATTTAGTGCTTGACAATAATGTATTTTAGTGTACCATTTGCCACCGAGGTAGACACCTCATTTGCAAATAAAGAGATTTTGATTTGATTTGATTTATATTTGTGTGACTATTGATCGGTGCCTTTGGAGCAAAGGGGGCTCTTGAAAATTGTAATTTAAATATCCTGTAAAAGAAATTGGGAGATTCGTCTCCTTGCCTATTTAACTAAACGTAACATTAGTGATGTTGGGATCATTGTAAATTGGGAGATTGAAGCTCATATTGTATCTAACCATTTCTTGGTTTTTCTGTTGTTTTTTCTGCCTTGTACCAAAGTAGGTCTGTACCTGAAATCTTGTTCTGTCGCCTAGCGAATTGTTTTGTTGAAAATTAATATCTGAAAAGAAATACAACCTTTATTTTTAACGTTTTAAGTTAATCTTTGACTGTCGTAGGTAGACCCATTCAAGCCAGCATCTTCTTTCACCTCTCTGTGATCCACAAAAACACAATAATAATAATAATAATAATAATAATAATAATAATAATAATAATAATAATAATAATAATAATAATAATAGTACCGGGTGGTACACCCCAACGCCGCAGTTTTAAATCTTGCGCCAATAAATCCTCCTCTACAGGAGAAACTCTGAACTTTAAAAACTGGATCAAATCATAAGTTTCTCAGAAGATGTCACTACCGTAAATTTTGTGATTACGAAGTTGTCAATACTGTGTGGATTTCAACTTGTTTTGTTTTCCATTGATCAAGAAGTGTGGACATTCTCTTATAGATGTCTCTACAAAAACTATGATCATGCACCCTGGTGCGAAGTGAAGGAACTGTTTTTTGAAGAAATTTTGTATTCGTGTTTTCTTTTTACTAAATTTCATTCATTCATTTGTGGGTTGGCTAGATTAATCTTCTCTTTCCGCCAGTTTTGAATTGAGCCAATCCAGAATCTCTGTAATTAATTTTTGACCAATTGTGTCTTTCTTCTTCGATTTTGAGTGTACCGTCTACACGGACCAATAAAATTGAGTGGGTGTGGCTGTTTTATTCATGAAAGGTCTCGAATTTTCCCCGAGAGTATAAAAACTGCTGATTTTCTTGTCCCTCGGCAACTTCATCAACTTCTAACCTAGTGTATGGACATGAAGCAGTAGGCGGGAAGCGCCTCATTCATCAGGCAGCAGCTCTCCCATAAGGTAATGGCCGTTTAACATCCTTATTTCTTGCTAGATCAGCAGTTTAACCCTCGGGAAAGGTCCGAATCCCCTTACTATGTAAAATATCTGTCCGACATGTAATTTTTTTGCCGTTTGATGTAAAAACATTAAATCTCTAACTGCAATTCGGGGATACAGAGTGCTTTACACTCTCGAGCACCCCTTCATTTGATCTGAGGTGACTACGTTTTCGTAACCGATTTTCTACTCTTCCTTAATGTGTTAAATTTATTCCGTATACGAGTCACCTCCATAGTTTGGGAATAGCCCCTGTTTCATCGGCCTAGTGCTTCTTAGGTTTTAAGAAGTTTCATGTAGGAGTGCAAGTTCACGCCTCCATTCATTTTACATTTTGGGCCATTTACTTAAGGGGAGTTTGAAAGGCCTATCCTACCAATGTTAAATAAGCCAAGATTATGTTTCTGTAATTTTGGAACCAATGAAGATACGACTCTGAACTTTTCACAGCTGACATTTCTATATTATTTATGTGGACTGAAGCAGAATTAAAATATAGAAACCAAAAGAACGAGATACATTAATTTTTTAAAGTGCCATTTTTTACACAAAATATTTGTAGATGGACACTCCTTACTTCATATCTATGGAAACCTGTGCTATGATTCTGCTTCAGTAAGGACAGTAAGATATAATAAAGCATCTCACAAAGTTTCATGTATGTATCACAAGTAGTTTTTTAGATACAGAAACATTAATTGTAAAAAAAAGGTCATTTTGAGAAAATCAGGTTAAAAACTTGAAATTATAAGAACTCACTCAGATTTTTAAATTAAGGCTTTGCTGCTTTGGTGTTGAACTCTGTTGCATGCTATGCCTTGGCAATTCTTAATTTGTCTAAATGTTGCAGTCTCTTCATGGTATGACGGCCAGGATTGATGTTGAGATGGAATAACACTCTTACTCTTCTCATGTTCCCACCATTAAATATTAATAAGGCATCACTGACTCCCCATTTCAAAGTTCTTAACCCCACAAACTAATACATTTTTGGGCACTTCAGTCCAGATAATATTGTTGAAAAACTCGTTGGGATTCTGAGTGCGCCCATGTAGACACTTTCTGAGAAGGTCTGGATGAGCTAGGTCTCTGTAGATTGGGTTGATAGCTTCTATAACTGCTTCAGGTATAGAATTATTGTTTTCAAAATACTCTCCTGAAACTTCAGCCTTCCGGATCGCAGTTCTTCAAAATATTTACCTAATTTAGATTCACTTGCACTGATAGGGAGCGTGTCTGTCTTCTTACTTGGTGTCACTGTTGGTGGATTCTACCTCATGTGAACCCCATGGTATTGTGTTTTTAGTATGCCGGTTTATACAAAACTTACGTTTCCGAAATATACTAGCACTTCAAATCATATTGATACTTTGTTTACCAATATAAGTGCAATCAAACGACAAGGAAGCACTTCCAGAGACACTAATTCACACGAAATTCAACATTCTTTGCACAAAAACAAGCATAGCAGCAGACATATTTGAAACAGAAGAGTAACTAAAATTGAGCGCCGAGTCAAATACAATAGAGACAATACGCGACACTTACGGATTTAGACTTGCTAAAATGGGAGACAATTCGACGGTGGCGCTCCTAGTAACTTGACCTGAAAAAATCGCGCTAAATTCAAATATCACTGGAAATGTATATACGGAAATGGATAAATAAATTACGTCTAGAAAGAAAGTGTTATTGAGATATTAACTTCGAAGTTGCTCAAGCAATTCTGGATAAATGAATGAAGAATTATATAAAAGGTTATTATTCATTACTGAAATTAGACATATATACAAGATATGAAATGAATTGCTGTGAAATGGCTTGATCTTTCATTTATGCATTACTTTTTTAGCTTTAGCATTCCTGACTGAACTTTTACAGTTGGACTTGTCTTTTTTCTCATTTAAAAAACATTTTATCATCACATTAAGACACTTGTCAATTCCTTACACACATGATGCAATGAATTAACAATTAAAATCTGGACAATTTTCCTCAACATGAAGCCTACTAACAGAAAGAAAATCTACAAAAACCTGGCTTTAATCTGAGAAGAGGGATAAAAGAAAGAAAAGTATGAAAATGTTGTCGATAGTGATGCTTTGAGGAATATTTACGTACAATTGGAGTAAAAATGTAACATACCCTTGGCTGTATAGTCGAGGATTTTTAAAGTCGCTGGCCTGGAAATGATCTGAATAGATCTTATAATTCTTATATAAGCGTAACGTCCCTTCTTTCTTGTACACCTTATCCAAATCACTTCTGTGACATTTCAAAACCAACAGATTACACCGACAACACATCGGTATTCAAGGTTAACTGCTGCACTATACAATAAAATATGCGTATTATATTTTAGCCAGTTAAAATATGGGTCGAGCAGGTCAGAAGATTATGAAATACTATAAAAATCCCTGTCACTGGAAGAATATATTTGCAAACACAATATTACTTACATTTTCTTGTCACGAGGGAACCTGAAGAACGACCGCGCATTCTTCTGTACTTCATAGTTACTGCAGCCAAACACAGCACAAACCTTTCCCCTCATGTTGAGAGGAGATATCAAGGAATGACACACGCTACTATTTAATTATGTCAACTCACTGAAAACGCATAAATAACACCAAAAACTTCACACAAAAATACACGTGCTCTTATGACAGAATCAGTAGTTTTCAGGTCTGCTCGCTAGAGAGAGCTTCAACAGCTGTCCATCGATATCTCGCTCAGTGTCTCGTATTGTCTGTACTGTATTTGGTCGAGTATTCTCTACGTGCAGTAGTTTAAGAGATATTCGTAAATAAAGAGATGCATGTCCAAAATCAACCGGCCTGACTGATATGCAAGCAATGTTTAAAATTAAAAATTAAATACTTCTAGCAGTCACACAGAGATAAATTATATACCATTCTATTCATGAAACACTAAATAATATTGTAGGGCTTATTTTGAAAAATGTCAAAAATTCATATTTTTGCCTTTCAAACTCCCCTTAACCTATTATTTTTCTACTAAGGCCCAGTAGGCTGGGTAGTTTCATTTTGTGTAAGTTGTGCCTTGATGGCAATTCAGTGTAAAGCCTGGTATTGCATTTAATAGGCTTGGAAAACTGAGAGCGGGTGAGCTCTTTTAAGTATTTGGATATGTGCCTCCAGGAGGCCTGACATTGCTAGGTGGGAGCAAGTGCTCCATGTTATTAGGGGTTTTCTGCCCTTTGGTAAATATGTGGTTGTGAGCTTAGAGCTCAGAAATAGTAAAAAGTGGGGCTTGAAGCCCAGATTGTTAATTTGTCTCTAAATCTAGGCTTTCCTGGTCTTGTACCTGATTGTCGGTTATTTGTTGACTTGATGTTATTTGTTAAATTTTGAAATTCTATGTGAGAATTGTTAAGTTCTGCTATTTTCGAAAATATAACCTTTAATGCAATTTTAATTCATATCTCCGCCTTGTAGTTAGACCCATTCACCCCGGCACCTTCTTTCACCTCTGCTGTTCCACATAAACCTTGGAACAATAATAATAATTGTTACGGTGTATTGTGGATGTGCAGAGGTGAAAGAAGGTGCTGGGATGAACAGGTCTCAACTTACGAAATTAAAGTTGATTTAAAATTTTACAAGGTTATATTTTCTTTTCAAGATCAAGAAACAACAAGTATAACAGGAACTCATTTGTATATCCACAAGTTAAGAAAGTACAATTACGGTTTATTAATGAATTTTGGGCTTCGAGCCCCAGATTCAAAATTCTTGAGCAATTAGCCCAACTTTACCCAAAAACAAAGTTTGACAAAGGGGCAGAAAACCCCAATCATGCCCAGGAGCACTCGCTCCCTATTACTCAATAAAGCCTGCTCGAGCCACACAGGAACCAAATTTCAGAAAGAGCAACCCGCTCTCAAAGTTCAAGCCTATCAAAGGCCACACCAAACTCCACCTTCAAGCTGTCCTCCAATCACATGAAAACAGGGGTAAAAATACCCAACCTACTGAGGCCTATTCATTAAAGAAACAGGACAATTACATGGCCTCCAAAATACCAACTTGAGAGGAGGCGAAACTGCACTCCTAATACATTTCTTTAAATCCTATTTGGCACAAGGCCGCTTATGCAAGGGCTAATCCCACACTACGGAGGTGACACGATTGAAAAATGTTATGACATTACGAGTAGAAGGGAAACTGTTATAAAAACGTAGTCACCTCAAAACAAAATGAATGGGAGCTCGAGAGGGTTAGGCACTCTCTATCCCAATTTGTAGTTAAAGAGACAGAATTTATACCAAGTGTCTTTTACATTTTAAATATAGGTTACATGAGGAAAGTTTCGAACCCGCCCCGAGGGTTAAACTGCTGAGTTGGCAAGAAAATAAGTTATAAAACGGCCATTACCTGATGGTTGAACTGCTGCCCGAAGAAAGAGGCGCTTCCCGCCCCCTGCTATATAATCACACTAGGAAAGATGTTACTGAAGTGGCACCGAGACCAGATACACAGCAGTTTATATACCCTCGCGGAAAATTCGAGACGTTTCATGAATGAGAACCCACACCCCCCTCACTTTATTGGCTAGGGTCAAGCAACATATCCATGTTGGAGAAGATACACCTGATTGGTCAAAAATTAATTAAAGAAATTCGGGATTGGCTAAATTCAAAACTGGCGGAACGAAAGGATTAACATTGCCAACTCAAACAATGACTGAAAGAAATTTAACAAAGAGCAAACTTATACACACTAAATTTCTTCCAAAAAAAAGTTCCTTCACTTCGCACTAGGGTGCACAATTGTAGTTCTTAAGTAGTGCCATCTAGAAGAGAATGTTCACACTTCTTACTACAGAGAAAACAAAAATAATTCGAAAAAGACACAGTTCAGAACTCTTCAAAATTTATAGTAATGACATCTTCTGGGAAATCTTAGCATTAATGTGGAAGTTAAAGTTCAAGCTTCCTCCAGTAGAGGAGTTTCAACTGGCGCAATGTTTGAATTAGCGGCGCGGAGGTGTACCGCCCGGTACAATAATAATAATAATAATAATAATAATAATAATAATAATAATAATAATAATAATAATAATAATAATAATAATATCTAAGTTGTTTCTTATCTGAGGTAGTCTTGGTACACATTAAACAGCTGGGAGTGTTCAGTTATACAAGAGCCAATCCGAAGACACACCAATTCTACAACTTGTTTTAGTGGGAGGTCCGGAAAGACAACTTCTATACCTCCATTGTCCCTATGATCGCCGTCTACTTCCAGGAGAAAGGAAGTGCTTGTCACTCTTTCCAGTGGAAACAATTAGTGCAGTCCACCAAAAATTGATCGAAGGAGGGAGTACAATAGGAAGTAGGCCTATTAGTTTCAGGTGCCATCGCTAACATCACGAGGAAGAAAAGAATACCTGTTAAAGCTTGTTTACCTGTCTTTGAACCTGCTAACCCCAGAACTAAAGGGACATCCTTCTCCAACATAACCTTCTAGCAATGTTAAGAACTTTAATGCTAACCCATTTTTCATGCATAAAAATAGTACACACTGTGTGCGATAGAAGAGAACAAAGAATGATAAATGAGACAAGCTTTCAAGGGAGTCGATCACGCACTCTCATGTGCACTACTACCTACTCTATAGACGTACCATGCTTTGGCCTGCCGCTTGGACTTCAAGAAAACACAGCCAATGTTTTCAGCATGGAGAAGTGGAATCCATTTTTCTTGACATCAACTTTTAACGAGTTCTCTACGTCAGTGAATGGCGGCAAGGCAAAGCCTGGCAAAGCAAAGGAAAGAGGAAGCAATTCAACTAGACTTTAACAAGAAGAATGGTCAACCTCATCAAAACATAACAAGTCTCTTTTCCTCCCAAATCACATTATAACTAATTGAACTAAGGCTAGCTGTAGCAGTGCGGGTCCCCAAGCCCAATAATAAAGTCTCTATGAATCTTTTACCATCAAAGAGAATCCTTGAGAAAGAATGAATTGAAGTCACGTATCGTTATTGGTGCAATCAAATAAACATTCGACATTCTTTGCTGCCAAAGACTTCAATAGCGGTATCGTAACAGGCTCCCTGTGTAAGCAAACGAGCGAGTGAGGAACGTATAATGAGCCATAAGATGGGCAGCCCTTCAGTGATTAGAGACGTGAGGAAATCTCCCACACTTTTACTTTACAATTCTGTTTATTCGAACTGCTGCATAAGTGTGTGTACAATCGTCTGTGTACCTTCGCTACCTACTATCAGGGCCGCGGAATAAAATCTCGGCGTAGGTCGTCGAAGGAGTGTTAAATACGCCCTGTAGGAGGATCGGTAGAATACATCCAAAGTACTCCCTGCCCATCGTAAGAGGCGACTAAAAGGGGGAACCTCAGAGGTTCGAGAGCGTGGGCTGGCGACCGCAAGGACATGAAGGAGTCAATTTGCAAAACTTCACATAAAAACTTCTACTACCTTCTACACCTTTTAGCAAGAAGTCACCTCAAAAACAAGAAAGAAGGGAGGTAAAATACTTCTGCAATCAGCAAGTTTGGGGACTGGCGCCTACAGCGTAGGCAACACGGCGTGCACTCGTGTACTACAGTCAATAACTTCTTGGACTGGCGCTTACAGTGTAGGCAACACTATGTACGTACTACCACAGTTACTATGTTCCTGGACTAGCGCTAACAGATCGCACAGTATTTTGACCTGTCTTCTGGCGTCTTTTCCCCGTCGTGGTGATTCGGGCGATTTCGAAATGATCATCTCAAACGTCCCGCTAGCGGATTTGTCTAAGATTTGAATTTGAATTTGAATGTATTGCCACTGAGGCTGAAAAGCCCCGTTATGTAGCGTCTTTGTATAATACAATACAGGTTTGTGAACACACTAACTACATTTTTATAATATTAAAATTCTATATAACACATTGAACTTAAACAATTAAAATACACATACCAAATCCAATAAAATTAAAACATATATAAGAAGTAAGAAAGTACATCATTAATTATTTTAGACTAAAAGAAAAGTGAAAACAGAGAAACAATTGTATTAGAAATATACATAATTCTGATTGTTAGACACAAGAATGCCTGATCTCAGCCCCTTGCGTACTCTTCCAGGAAGATTGTTAAGGACTGCTTTAGTTGGGTACAGTTAGTGTTGTCTGCGAAACGGTGAAGTTTAAAGACGTTAAACATACGCGATGCAGTGTAAACAAAGGATTTGTTAAATTTAGTGGTACGATGAAGGTAGATTATGTAAACTTATTATCTCTGTTATGTACTGACTCCATAGATTTAAATGCCTTATAAATGTAGGATGTGGTATTCAGTTTGATAATTTTGTGCGTAGCAACGGCTACTGAGGTTTCCCGTCGTTCATGGAGTTCCTACCATTGCAGCTGTACGTAATAGGGTGTTATGTGTTCATCACGCCTGGCATTCGTCACGTAACGAACACATGCGTTGTGTACCCTCCGTAGTTTTATGTTCAAAGTTTCAGATAGTCTTTGGATACGACTGATCCATAGTCAATTATTGGGAATGTAAGAGAACAAGTAGTTTTCACATGAAAGATAGTGTACATGACACGTTACATTTCAAAATATGCATGGTTGACACAACTTTACTGATCACATTAGTCGTATGATCAGACCAGGATAGTGTTCTGTCGAAAATTACTTCGAGATTGTTAACGGTGTCACTATAATGGATATCTGTATCTACACTTTTCATTGCTGGGAGGTATTTGAGATCAACAGTTTTCAGGAGTTTTGTGTAACCTATGCAAATAAGCTGGGTCTTAGCCACATTAAATTCGATCAATCGAGAGATGTCATGGTTAAATTTATTATAAAAGAAGGTGCATTATTGGGACTAAAATGGAGGTAAGCTTGTAAGTCATCAGATACATGTGAACGGTACTGCTTTTAAAGACTTCAGAGATGTCATTAACACAAATAGAAACACATAAAGGACCGAGGACTGAAATTTTCAAACTACGATATTCCTAAGTTCCGCCGCTTGATATCCATCTACCCTTCACAACAGATACCGTAGTTCTGCTTATAGTGTATACACGCAACTGCCTCTTGCTGGGACTAGCAAATAACCGTCACGGCTACATCCTGTGGTGCAAACTCTCCGCTACAGTGCACCACCACGCCGACACTTAACGGCCAATCCATGAACTTATTTTCTCGATGGCAGCCATGGTAGGAAGAATAGGTCAGGAGCACAGTTCAGTGACAAGCAAGTTAGCAGTGCACGGATTCAATCACAAGATTTGCAGAAACAATAGCGTTAATGGCGAACAATACATCATGGGGATCACTGTAAGTACTTAGGGGTAATTATATTAACGAAGTTGTAAATAACGGTTACAGATCTCTTCATATAGTTATGAGAGTAAGGGTTGTAGTAAGGATGTAAAGGAGAGGGCGTATACGTCACCGGTAAGACCCCAATTACAGCATGGGACCCACATTACGGTTATTTGATACGAGAACTGGAAAATATCCAAAAGGAAAGCACCACGATTTGTTCTGGAAGTGGGACAGTTTTCAAAATGTGTCTATCTACAGTATATCTCATAAACATAACATGTTACAGATGTGACAATTGGTATTTGTAGTCTCCTTTAAAATAACACGTACTTTTTGCTTTCGGAAAATCAACTTAAGCTGGAGATCGAAAATAAGTGAGGTAGGAGTTGAATTCTCTTTATGAGGATACTTGTATCTCAAAAACTAAGATGTTACAGACATGAAAATTGGTATTCAGAATCTCCTTTAGAAATAATGAAAACTGTTTTCGACATAACAGAGGACTGGTTTCTCACATATAGAGTTCCATGTCGCGTGTTCCAGATTTAGGTCTGCCAGTAGCCTGGTCATCTTAGCCCCAAAAGGCAATGCCACAAACGTAGTTTACAAAGAGGTTCTGGGGTAAATGAAATGCAATTTATCGGTGAGTTTTTATACTTTAGGGATTTAATGATAATGTCTTAGTGCAGTACCGAGGAACAAGTAATTTTTATCAAATTACAAAATCCTCGCGAGCGAAGCCGTGGGTAACAGCTAGTATGAAGACAAAGTTGGAATTCACGAGGACAAAATGGCGCAACTGTTGATTGATAAGAAGGGGAATTACGGATTGGAATAGTTTACCAAACAAAATGTTCGATAAATCTCAAAGTTCTTAGAAATTTAAGAAAAGACCTGGCGAACAATTGATAGGGAATCTGCCACCAGGGCTACTGTCCTAAAGGCAGATCGATGATTGATTGATTGACTGATTGATTGATTGATTGATTGATTGATTGATTGATTGATTGATTGATTGATTGATTGATTGATTGATTGATTGATTGATTGATTGATTGATTGATTGAGTGAGTGAGTGAGTGAGTGAGTGAGTGATAATGAGTGCGTCATACAGCTTTTTCATATACCAGGGTGCACAAATAGAACTAAATCAAATCAGGCACTGACATGGGAAAGGTAGTAAGTCATAAAATGAATTTTACACGAGAAAAAATGTTTTATTCAACATTCTGAAGCAGATGTTACTGAAAATAAATCCTGTAAAATCAAGGAGTAATGCATTTATCGGTTTAACGAACAAGTTTATGCCGATTATGATTTAGGCACAAATTGTGAGATAAAATATTTTGTGAAAAATCACTGTCTAATCAGTTTGTCAGCTGACGTGTATGATTCAAGCACAAATTTCTCGGTAAAACGCAAGACATTTTTCATCCAAGAAATCCAGCATGGCCAATAAGCCCTTTTTCCGTTCGCTAGTCTCCTTCCAAGTTGCTGTAGAGTCTGCATGTTGTTGATCGCGTCCTCTTTTGAGGATACTGTGCTCTTCCCACGGTTCTAACTCGTTTAATGATTGTCTTGTCTTGATTGAGCTCTCTTCGGCTCTTTAATTCCTTATCCAGCTCACAGTACTAATATTAAGGCACTGTGTATTTAAATATCTCTTGTTTTCCATGGTGAAGTCACGAAAATCCCCAGGCGTCATCATGATTACATGAAATGGTCGAAAATGTTTAGTCTCTCTGATTATTTCCGCATCTTCTTCTGGAACCATTGTTAGCCACACGTAGTACCCACTTTTGAAAACAAAGAACTAGTATAAACGTCGTATCAAGATGCTGACCATAAAGACTTACCATTTTGAAAGGAATAGATTTCGGAGGCATTCCGGCAATTGAAGTAACACTATGATGAACTATAATAGCTATGAACAAGGTTTGCATGCTCTTGACGTTCAACAAATGGCAAAGGTTATACCTAATTCCACCAGGGGCACGGGCTGACTTACTACTTCGTGGACTTAACGCAGATTCTATCTTGCATCAATCGCAGAAATTAATCTACTGTACCAGTTGACTTGCTACCTTTTCCATGCCATTGGCACGAGCGTTTACTAGAGGTGTGCAAATGATTAGATTCACCATCGTACTTTATCATTTTTTCTGTTTATCACAACTTATATCTTAATAAATACGGGAGGAATGACTGATTTCACTTCATGGAGCTTTGTTTATGTGTCGCTCATAGTATTGGGCCATGGTATTAAGTACATATGGTAGGTAAGTTTCTTTTTCTGGAGGTGGCAGCAATGGTTGTTTTACTTCTCTACACAAGCTGTTCTGTTCAGCCTCTTGATATGTAATTTGCTACATCATTCTTGCTTTGTTGAGGAGTATGTGATAATGTGTGGTCAGTAGCATTGTTTCTAGTGATTTACAAGGCTTCATTGTTCCAAAGAAAGGCGGTATCATTGTTGTATTTGATACTTCAGTACTGATTCCTCTGTGAAGTTTCTTTTCTGTTAAAAAGTGGTTATGGGGAAGACAGCTGACTTATCACCAAGGGAAAAAGCCTTCGTTGCATGCCTCTTGAAAAAGAAAAGTTATATTCTCAACGCGATATTTCAAGAAAACTGGATGTTTCACAGAAATCAGTAAGCCGAATCAATGTGGCAATCAAGGCTGGTGATGAACTTGTTACAAAACGAAAAGGTAACTGTGGTCGAAAGTCTCAAACGAGTCCGCGAATGACTAGAAAACTTATACAGATAGCTAAAGCGAACAGAAGGGCATCCAGTAAGGACATTTCAGACAGTCTGAAATCGTATGGTGTGGAGATATCACCGTCTATTGTTCGGACACGACTTTGCGCCGCCGGTCTGATAGCACGCAGACCCCGTAAGAAGGCCAGAATCACGCCTGTAAAGGCCACAAAAAGGCTGATTTGGGCCAAGGAAATTCAGGAGAAATTTAGTAGTGACTGGAGTAGGGTAAGTAATATTATTTTTAAAAACCAGTAGCAGGAAAGAAGTTGCAGTTCATGAAGTGAATATATAACTCACAACAGGATACATATTTGTCTTGTTTCTGAAAGTTACTGTAGCATGATATTTATGGTTCCTTTTAATTCCTTTTTTAGATCGTCTTCTCTGATGAATCAATATTATCTATAAGCCAAGAAAGTCCTCAGTACGTTCGCCAAGCAAAGGATGAGGAGTTCCATCCCCAGTCAGTCAAGCATCCAACCTCTGTGATGGTATGGAGCTGCATGTCATCCAAGGGAACTGGCAGGTTGTATCTGGCAGAAGGTACTATGAGACAAGAACAGTACTCGACTATTTCCACAAATGAAGGAAAGGTTTCCGGATGGAGATTTCATCTTCATGCAGGATGGGCACCCTGTCATAAAACAGAATCAATACTCAAATGCCTAGAAGAAAACAATGTAAATGTCCTTCCCTGGCCAAGTAACAGCCCGGACGCAAACCCTATCGAGAACCTGTGGGCAGTAGTTAAAAAAAACAAGATTAAGCTTTTGGAGGAGCTTGTGAAGATATGGCGCAGGGACCAAGATATCAACGAAAATTGTAAAACACTTATGAACAGTATACCAAACCGTATAAAAATGATTATAAAAAGCAAGGGATACCATACTAAGTATTAAACATTATGTAGAGTGTTTTAATAAACGTGTTTTGCAAAAGAAACTGGATTGTATGTGGATTTTTTGTTTGAGTATAATAATTTGCACAAATCTGTACGTTCTCCATGAAAAAACTAAATTTGATTTTTTTTTTACTTACTACGTTTCCCATGTCAACGCCTCAATTAACGACTGCGGAAAAGAGAGAACTTTCAAACGTAATGCGTCGGTACAGCATGTGTTCAAAATTAGCACTCTTACATCTGATGCGTTGCTCACAATAGTCCTGTAGATTGTCAAACATGTTAATAAACACAGGTTGCAACAAGGCGTGGAGGTGGTGGTGATTATTGTTATAAGAAAACGTACAACTGGGCAACCATCCTCTGTTAACACTAATCAGAGGAGAAAAGGACCAACACTTCTTTCGGGCAAACTTTTCCTCTTAAAATTTATACTGACCTGTCTCCTTTGGCTTTGGCAATATGATAGTGAGTACGGTAAGAATGGTGCTAGTAACACAATTTCTTATGCAGCCAGTTCCTGTGATGAATGAAATAAACGTGTTGCTCTTACGGACGGTTCGTGTACGCAGTTCAGAAGGTCTGATTTATAACACCACCTTCTGGCTCAGTGAGCAAAGAAAAAGGGAAACAACTTTACTCCTCATTTCCCTAGTACGCCTCTTCAGGGAAGCCTCGCATACAAGGGGCACTATGCAATGGATACCGAGATAATACATGTGAAGAAATCTACATTTATTAACAAGGAGATACCATATTTGATGCAATAACGAGCCTTGTTAAATATCGAAGTAGCGCGTGGAAGGCCTCTGGAACGTCATGTTCATCCTGCACTGCACAGGAAATGTCTCCACTTTCGAAACATCCGTCCGCTGTCCTGCACGACAATGCCCGTTCTGTGAGGGAATTTTTGGTCTGGTGGAGGTGGGAGGTCCTGAAGCACCCTCCCTATTTACCGAGCATGAACCACTGTGAATTCGGTCTGTTTCCCAAACTAAAGGAACTACTTCGAGAGAAGCGTTTCCATACCACAAAACTCGGCACTGCTACTGGTATCCTGCACTTGCCACACAGCCCGTAACGGGTGTAACATGATGCAGGGCCTGTAGAGGTATGGCGGTTCTACATTAAATTAGTTTCGCATATATGTTGTCACGATTTTGTCCATCCCTCGTGCGGTATGTTGGGAAAGTGACATATTTGCTATTTTTTTTCCTTGTACCGATGCAGACAGGTCTTATGACAATGTTGGGATGGGATAGGACTGAGAAGTAGCTGACCGTAGTCTTAATTACTGTACAGTCCGTGGTGTGGAAACGCGAAACCACGGAAAACCATCTTCACGGCAGCCTACAGTAGGGTTTAAACCCACTATCCCAGGAATCAAAGCTGACAGCTACGAGACTCAAACAGTGTAGCCAACTCGCTCGGTTGACAAAATTAAATTTCCTGAAGTTCCTTCTAAAGAAGATAGGATAGAAGGATATAAGTGCACCCTTTTATTGGCAAAGTGTCGATAAACCCAGGTTATTAACTGGCATTGGTGATTATTGTTTTAAGGAAAAGTACAACTAAGCGTTGCAGCGTTAATCAGAAGAGAACAAAATAACAGATTCAATGCTTCAAAAAATAACAACAATGGCGTGTAACCTCCGAAGAGACCTGCTGCAAGTCTTTCGAGCTAACACCGTACAGACGATCTGTGCGGGTCCCCCTACCTATAACGAATTCTAATGATGAAGACGGCACACATACCTAACCCCCAAGCCATCAGAATTAACCAATGAAGGTTAAAATCCTTAACCTGGCGGGGAATCGCACAAAGGACTCGCTGGACCAAAGGCCAGCATGTTAACTATTTAGACATGAAGGTGGTGGTGGTGGTGGTGGTGGTGGTGGTGATTACTGTTTTAAGAGGAAGTACAACTAAGCAACCATCCTCTATGTAACACTAATCAGAGAGAAAAAAGGGAAGGGATCCGATACTTCGAAAAATGAAGGTATCGGCCAAAGAAAGGCGAGGGCCACGAAGGGCATGAAAATGAAAAACTCCCTAGCCCTCGCAAACCTAACAGCGTCGGGGTCGGAAAAGAACAGGAGTTGACCAAGGAAGGTCGGGTAGCATTGATGAAGGTGAGGAGCCTGGCACAAGTAAGTGAAGCAATGCCAGGACTCAGGTGAGGGCCCCGTGGTCCCCAACCCAAGCTCCAAAGTTCAGAGCCTATGGGACCCCTTTTAATCACCCGCACCCACAAGGGAAGGGGTCTCACGCCACGCAAACTTCGCAAGGCCGTAAGTCAGTTCATTTAGTCGCATGTTGCGATAGGTAAGAAATACCGTGGTTATATTTTATTGTCTCCCCAACCAATGAGGGAGAGAGGTCTTGTACTCCGGGAGTTTAAGCCGGCATTCTTTATATCAGGAAGTGTCGTCTACGCCATTTCCACAGTGTTAGCACAGGATGCAGGTGTTAAAACTTCGCTACCAAGCAAAGAGAATCTATTGTAGCCGGGAACTCACCGGAGTGTGGGTAATAGCCTCCATCGTGTACGACTCTCCGGTCTGAAACAAAAAATAATAAATGTTGTCGTAGTATCAATATGATTAAACAAGGAAATGAGGATATTAAGAATTATTTAGTACCTTTCATGCTGAATTCATGCTAAACTATATGAACATAATTATATTTTTTGTAAAAATCTCATTATTTCATTAATACAATGCTTTATAATATTAAATATAAATAAATTATTCGTTATAGTTTGTTCTTATAACTTGATATTGTTCACTGGATCCTCTCCTCAAAGAAAAGATCCTGGATTTGCCACTGAGTGGAGTAAAGTGAAGTGATTTACTTCATTCCTAGTTGAAGAAGTTACGAGGGTATCCACGAGGTGGCGAGGTGTAACCACATCCCCACTACAACCGCACCTGGTTCCTCATCACACAGACCATATACTGTAGTGCAGAGCGCCAAAAATATTCTCACCCTTGAAGAAAGATCTGTTCAAGTCCCACCAGCAGAAAGCGATCCATCAAGAGAAGGCTTCACGTTACACGCCTCTTTTGATCCTCGCCAGGTTTAGGAAGTAATTCATCTGCCGAAACACACAGCCTTTCTTAGAGCTACAATCAGTCTCGGGACATTGTACACTGGAGTTTCAGAAGGCGAGTCACTCAAGAGGCAGTGTTGCCAACTTGGGAATTTTCCTTTAAGGGAAACCATTTTACTTAACGGGGAATTTAAAAGGGTATGTGTATCAAGGAGAGTGGTGGTGGTGGTGGTGGTGGTGGTGGTGGTGGTGGTGGTGGTGGTGGTGGTGGTGGTGGTAGTAACTCTTTTTTTAAGGTGAAGTACAACTAGGCAGCCATCCTCTATATAACATTAAGCAGAGGGAAAAGTGGAAGGGATCCAACACTTCGAAAATGAAGGTATCGGCCAAAGAAAGACAAGGCCCACGAAGGGCGTGAAAATGAAAAACTCGCTAGCCCTCGAATGCTCTAATATTATTGGGGTCGGAAAATAATAAGAGTTCACCAAGGGTGATCGGATAGGATAGATGAAAGTTAGGAGCCTGGCACAAGTAAGTAGAAGCAATGGCAGTACTCAGCTGAGGGCCCCAAGTTGAGAGCCCCTGGTACCCCTCTTAGTCACCTCTTACGACATTCATGTGATGCAGTGGGTGTTATTCTACCAGCCTCACCCACAGGGGGATATCAAGGGCAATTATTTATTGAGTAATAGGCCTTTATATAGGATATTGGTTTGCTTACATATAAGAGTATAGAGGGTTATTTACATTTATGGACTCCTTTTTGATTTCCTGTAGCATTTGTTAGACTGGGCAGCCCTTGCAATGCAGACGCTCCGAGAGAGCTGGGGGGCGTTTACCAAACTGAGAAAGCGTTGTGTGTGGTGCGAGTGACGATGATGGTGGTGATTGATGTTTTAAGAGGAAGTACAACTAGGTGACCATCCTCTCTGAACAAATTAAATGGAAATAAAAATGAACATATTTATTAAACAGAGGAATTTGAAAATGAATTTTGAATAATACTAATAATAATATCATTCGAGATAACCAACTATATACACAATTTGCAGCAAAAATGCTAGGAAGATAAAACTGAAACAGTATATGGGACAATTTTACGGGTATGTTTTAAATACCTTGGAGAAATAATTCTTCCTTCGGGATTAGACAGTTTGGTCAAACTGAAAGAGCCTCGGCATTTCAGAAGGCATTTAGACAACATGGGATCACTACAATAAGCGAGTAATGTCACGTAATGCTAAATCAAACATTACAAAATATTTATCTTACCGCAAGCCCTGTATGCTTCAGAACCTTAACTGTAGGAGGTAATTCTAAAATTGGAGATATTGAAAAACAAGAACGTAAAATCCTTAGTACAATTTTCGGTTCGACACAAGAGAATGGAATTTGGATCGAGACAACCTGCAGACCTCTATAGTCACACAGATAATTTCATCAATACTGTACCAAGGAGACGAATGAAATATTTGGACACATTTTTAGGTTGGACAAAAAAAGACTCACAAAAAGTTTATTCAATGTAATAAATTCCCAAAACAGGAGAATAAATTGGGGGCCTGAATGAATTGAACACCGGGGAAGGCATTATGAAAAATCGGCAAGCTTTCAGGTCCTCAGTAAATAAACACACATTTGTGGTGAAAACCAGCAGCAGGACAAAGTGGTCAGAAAAGCGGAAGAGGCGATACAGTGAGTTCAGGAAGAGATTTAGGAAGAATAGGAAGGCGAAAGTCATCAAGCAAATAAACAACTTCCAACATGCACTATGAATGGGCATAATCATAATAATAATAATAATAATAATAATAATAATAATAATAATAATAATAATAATAATAATAATAATGAATATTTTATTAAGACCAAGGGAGATCGGATAGGATTGATGAAAGTGAGGAGCCCGGCAACAGTAAGTGGAAGCAATGCCAGGACTCAGCTAAGGGGTCCGTGTTCGAAAACCCAAGCTCACAAGTTAGCACTAACACTGGTCAACAGTAAAAATGTTTCCGAATTAAAGCAGTGAATTCATATTCATTTTGATGTGAAATAAACAAATATGAGCTTTGGAAAGCTTAGTTAGCTCTCATTCTCCTAAAAAAAAGAACAGGAATTTGTTTTATGATGGACGGACATTGTCTTATTCGGTAAATAACTTTCGTTACAAATGTATGTTCTTAATACTGATTAAGCTATGTTTTATTCCTAGAGAATCTATTTTCATTACATGAATGTCCTTTTTGTGCTTAGGAAAACCCATCTGCGTTTTTTTTTTTTTACATCTGAAGCCATCTCCTTTCGGTTTCGAATCGGTTGGTGGTGGTGATTATTGTTTTAAGAGGAAGTACAACAGGACAGCCATCCTCTATATAACACTAATCAGAGAGAAAATACGGAAGGGGTCCGACACTTCGAAAAATGAAGGTATCGGCCAAGGAAAGACAAGGGCCACGAAGGGCGTGAAAATGAAAGACTCCCTAGGCCTCCATGCGTAATACCGTCGGAGTCGGAAAAGAACAAGAGTTGACCAAGGGAGGTCGGACAGGATAGATGAAAGTGAGCAGACTTGCACAAGTAAGTGGAAGCAATGCCAGGACTCAGCTAAGTGCCCCCTGGTCGCCAACCCACGCTCCACAGTTCAGAGCCCCTGGGGCTCGCCTCTTACCACAGGCAGATTCGAATAGGTTAATTTTTAACAGTTAGGTTCTTCAGTCTGCCGAAACTAATGTTAATAAATGTATGAACTGCCTGGAAAAGAGAACATATGGTGACACTATTGTAATTTAAAAGAAACGACTTAATTAAAACAGAATGACACGTTTCGTTCTTGAAAGAACATCGCCAGATTCTATCAAAAATCGCACTCTAGCCCCCCCCCCCCCTATTTTTTTGCTTTACGTCGCACCGACACAGATAGGCCTTATGGCGACGATGGAACAAGAAAGGTCCAGGGCAGGGAAGGAAGCGGCCGTGGCCGTAATTAAGGTACAGACCCAGCATTTGCCTGGTGTGAAAATGGGAAACCACGGAAAACCATTTTCAGGGCTGCCGACAGTGGGGTTCGAACCCACTATCTCCCGAATACTGGATACTGGCCGCACTTAAGCGACTGCAGCTATCGAGCTCGGTACACTCTAGCCCTAGACAGGAGAAAAAGACAAATTCATTTTAAGAAGTTCCATATTTCTGTTCCTAAGCATTTAAACAGAAATGTGTATACCTTTCTAAATATTTGAGTGAGATTTGGTAGAACTTGATGGTGTTCTTTCAAGAAAGAACATGTCATTCATTGTATTTTTAATTATGCTTCTTCTTTCTCAAGTATAATTCTGTTACCTTATACTTTCCTTTCAGGTGATTTATACATTTATTACTCAAAATTAGTTTTCGCAGACCAAGAAGACTCAATCTTCAGGGGTGAATAATAAATGAAAACCTCCCATAAAACCTGATTTATTTTCAGGGGTGCATAAAACATACTCATAATCTACATGGTCTAAGTTAATTTGTTATTTGGCTTTCAATCTAGATTTTTTAGACCGCAATATGCCGCGTAAATGTGTAAGTACGTAGTATAGATAACTTTTGTTATGTAGGCGATGAAGCGACTTGTTTTCATCTCAGAAACGTGAATTGACTCTCTTAATAAGGACAGCCCATTGCAATTATTTCCATTTTAAATACACTAGGATAAACACTGGGTATTACAGATTTGCTGTAATTTATGTGTAGTAAATCTCCGTGTTCTGTTGAGGAGTTGTGGTGGTGCTGGTGGTGAGTATTGTTCTAAGAGAAAGTACACAGAGGCAACCATCCTCTCTGAAAAAGTTAAGTGAAAAGGAAAATGAAAATAAATTTAAAACAATTTATTGAATATAGGTATATGAAAATGAATTTTTAATAATAAAATTATTCTATTAAGCCTAAAAGGACATTAAAAGTTGAAATTTACGTCAAGTGACAACAAGAATTGGTCAAATGAGGTCAGATAGGAACTATGAAAGTGACTAGTGCTATTCAAGTAAGAAAACATAAAGCCAGACTAAGCTAGGAACCTCCCACCCCGGGCCCGCCAACCCTAGGTGTTCCCCTTTCAGTGGCCTCGTACGACAGTCAGAGGTTGCATTCTACCACCCCCACCCACAATGTGTGTCCGACTCGTTGGCTGAATGGTCAGCGTACTGGCCTTCGGTTCAGAGGGTCCCGGGTTCGATTCCCGGCCGGGTCGGGGATTTTAACCTTCATTGGTTAATTCCAACTGCCCGGAGAGTGGGTGTTCCGGGCTGTCCCCAACATCCCTGCAACTCACACACCACACATAACACTATCCTCCACCACAATAACACGCAGTGTCCTACAAATGGCAATGCCGCCCACCCTCATCAGAGGGTCTGCCTTACAAGGGCTGCACCCGGCTAGAAATAGCCACACGAAATTAAATTAAAAAACCCAGAATATGTAAAATCGAACGCGAACAAATCGTGCAGGTAATTTCTCTAGTGAGGCACAGCGCTGTTTGTCAAGTTCCTACGTATTTCCTACCTTTCGATGTAAAAGGTACCTCCAGCCTTCTCGCAATCATTACATCCCTCTGCCTTCCTTAAATTGTTACCTGGCCTTTATCTGAGGGATAATATCGTTGCCGAGGCTAGCAGAAAGTGGTATTTTGTAGATATTCTGGTGTTCACGTATCGTATGATCTCGCGTGCACCTAGACTGTTTGGGGAGCTAAGAATTCAAATGACACTTGTGTTATTGATAGAGGTACCACGCACGGAAATAATGCAGTAATTTGGTAATCTTCTCGCCAATTTCAACTTCTTGACGTGTAATTACTGCTCTGGAGGCGTTTCAAATGTCTTACGAACTCATTCTATCATTTATTACTGTCGGGAACTGACAGAATTATTTATAGCCATATGTCAAGAGGAAAAGTGTGTTTCCTCAAACCGAGCACGCATTCAAAATACAGTAGGTGTTTGATTCCAGAGTTCCAACATCTGTAAACTTACTATTATTATTATTATTATTATTATTATTATTATTATTATTATTATTAATACTATAACCTTATCATCACCTTTATGTCGCACCGACACAGACAGATCTTATGGCGACGATGGGATAGGAAAAGGCTAGGAGTGACAAAGAAGCGGCCGTGTCCTTAATTAAGGTACAAGCATTCGTCTGGCGTGAAAGTGGGAAACCACGGAAAACCATCTTCGAGGCTGCTGACTGTGGGGTTCGATTCCACTATATCTCGAATGCAAGCTGACAGCTTCGCGACCCTAAACGCATGGCCAACTTGCTCCGTATTACTATTGTATTCTATTATTGGTGGTGATTATCATTGTTTGTGCAACCATTCTCTATTAAACTGATCACAAATGAAATGGAAGAATATCGGCAAAATAAAAACGTGGACCCCGAAGAGCGTGAAAATGAAAGACTCAGTAGGTCTCGAAAAATCTAATACCGTCGGGGTCGGAAAAGACCAAGATTTGACAAAGGAAGGTCGGACAGGTAAAATAAAAAGGGAGGAGTCTGACGCAAGTAAGTTGAAGCAATGCCAAACTCAGCTGGAGGAACACTGGGTACTATTCCACTCTCATGTTCAGAATCTCTGATCCCATATTTTCGTCACCTTTTTCGACAAGCATGGATTAACATGGGTGTATTCTACCGTCCCCACCCACAGCGGGACATTATTATTATTATTATTATTATTATTATTATTATTATTATTATTATTATTATTATTATTATTATTATTATTATTATTATTGTACCGGGCGGTACACCTCCACGCCGCTAATTCAAACATTGCGCCAGTTGAAACTCCTCTACTGGAGGAAGCCTGAACTTTAACAACCATGTTAATTCTAAAGTTTCTCAGAAGATGTCGGTATTGTAAATTTTGAAGAGTTCTGAACTGTGTCTTTTTCGATTTATACTTGTTCTCTCTGTAGTGAGAAGTGTGAACATTCTCTTCTAGATGGCACTACTGAAGAACTACAATTGTGCACCCTGGTGCGAAGTGAAGGAACTGTTTTTTGAGAAATTTTGTGTTCATAAGTTTGTTCTTTGTTAAATGTCTTTCAGTCATTTTTTGGGTTGGCAGTATAACCCTTCTCTTTCCGCTTGTTTTGAATTTAGCCAATCCCGAATTTCTTTAATTAATTTTTAACCAATAATGCGTGTCTTCTCCGATATGGATATGTTACTTGATCCTAGCCAATAAAGTTGAGGGGGGTGTGGGTTCTCATTCATGAAACGTCTCGAATTTTCCGCGAGGATATATAAACTGCTGATTTTCTGGTCTCCGGGCCACTTCAGTAACATCTTTCTTTGTGTGATTATGTAGCAGGGGGGGGGGGGAACCGCCTCTTTCTTCAGGCGGCAGTTCATCCATCAAGTAATGGCCTTTTAATAACTTCACTTCTTGCTAGCTCAGCAGTTTAACCCTCGGGGCAGGTTCGAAACTTTTATCATGTAGCCTTCCTTTAAAATGTAAAAGATACTTGGTATAAATTCTGTCTCTTTAACTACAAATCGGGATAGAGAGTGCCTCTCCCCCTCGAGCTCCCTCTCATATTGTTTATGAGGTGACTACGTTTCCATAACCGTTTTTCTTCGCTTCATAATGTAATAAAGTTTTCCTATCGTGTCACCTCCGTAGTATGGGATTAGCCCTTGCATAAGCGGCCTAGAGCCAAATAGGTTTAAAAAAAAGGTGTATTAGGAGTACAAGTTACGCCTCCACTCAAGTTGGTATTTTGGGGCCATGTAATTGACCTGTTTCTTTACTTAATAATCCTCAGTAGATTGGGTATTATTACCCCTGTTCTTATGTGCCTGGAGGGCAGCTTAAAGGTGGAGTTTGGTGTGGCCTTTGAATAGGCTTGAACTTTGAGAGCGGGCTGCTCTTTCTTAAATATGGTTTTTGTTTGCCTCGAGCAGGCTTAACTGGTAATTGGGAGCTAGTGCTCCTTGGCATGATTGGGGTTTTCTGCCCCTTTGTTGAACCTTGTTCATAAGTAAAGTTGAGCTCATTGCTCAGGGATTGTGAATCTGGGGCTCGAAGCCCAAAATCCATTAATAAACTGTAATTGTACATCCTTAACTTGTTGATATGCTACTGAGTACCTGTTATTCTTGTTATTTCTTGATCTTGAAAAGAAAATATAACATTTGTTAAAGTTTTAAATTAACTTTAATTTCGTAAGTTGAGACCTATTCATCCCAGCACCTTCTTTCACCTCTAACTACCACGGATAACTCCGTAACAATTATTATTATTATTATTATTATTATTATTATTATTATTATTATTATTATTATTATTATTATTATTATTATTATTATTATTATTATTATTAACGATTCCTGCTACTAGTGTCTACTTAAAATATTGAACGAAAATTTCACTTAGCGGTTTTTGTTAAGCAGATTTTCGAGTTATAAATAACGGAGTATTTCCTGGGGCATCCCTGCCTCAATTAAGGGGATGCTACTTAACTGTTTCGAGTAACTTGTTCTTGATTTGTTGGTACGGTGATAAATTATTTGACGGGGCACCTCTCGTTAGCAAGTGATTGACATTGGCGAGTTTTGGGAGTGACAGTTGCTCATTAAAATACTTGTGTCATACTACCGCACATGCGCAATCAGATTGTGGTTATAAATGATGGAGCAACTGCGAGCCAGCAGCGTTCCGATACAAAAATAACACATTGTTCGCCGACACGACCGCTGTCCTTCAGTAAGATGACAGTAAAACACTTGCCCATTAGCTGGTGAGAACACAGAACCCAGAACCGGGTCCGACCTTCTTTTCAAATACCTGAGAATTCTGTCAACTTATCACCAGACTTAATGAATAAGGCAGAATAATTTTAAAAATTCAGACTTACATACTGTACACATACATGATGATTATAGACTGTTATCCCTCGCAGCGCTTGGTCAGCAAACCTCTGTGAATCAACTGAGTGCATCTACACTCCTCGTTGTAACTAGTTACGCAGCCACGTCTAGTTCCATATAACTTACCTTCAAATCATTGAAGTACAGACTCTAATCCATCGTAATCTTCTTTTCTTCTTCTCCTTCTCCTTGTTCTTGTTCCTAATATTCTCCTTTATTTCACAACTTAATAATTGGTAATATAACTCGTATTTCGATACAGTACATATAAGAAACTGAACTTAATCAAAATTTACACATTTACATACATTTGCAATATACGTCTTCATTACTCTCGCGTGATGGTGATTATTGTTTTAATGGGAAGTACAACTAGGCAACCGTCCTGTATATAACACTAATCAGAAAGATAAGTGGAAGGGATCCGACACTTCGAAAAATGAAGATATCGACCAAAGTAAGACAAGGATCACGAAGGGCGTGAAAATGAAAGATCCCTAGCCCTCGCAAACCTAATAGCGTCGGGCTAGGAAAAGAACAAGAGTTGACCAAGAGAGGTCGGATAGGATAGATGAAAGTGAGCAGCCTGGCGCAAGTAAGTGGAAGCAATGCCAGGACTGAGCTGAGGGCCCCGTGGTCGCCAATCCACGCTCCAAGTTTCAGAGCCCCTGAGGCCCCTTTTAGTCGCCTCTTACGACAGGCAGGGGATACCGTGGGTATTATTCTACCGCCCCCATCCACAGGGGGAACTCAGCCAGGCACATGTATCAATTTGAATGACGTCAAAGGTACAGCATGTTGCCAAACATCCTGGAAGTAATCGGAGGTGGCGGGTAGTACTCATCAAAACAACACAAAACGTCACTATGGACATATGCTTTACGAGTTACTTCGATCGGAACTGAAAAGTGAAATGCGCTCAGTGCAACAGTCTTCACACTTCTCAAGATAAGCAACCTTGAAAGGTATCAGAAGCATGAAATCTGATCGTACTGCAAGTATGGACGGCATCTCCTCCTAATTTCTGCAACACCTTTGATCTGACACACCTACTTGGCTCACTAATTTCTTCTCTAACATCGTGGAGACCGGAAGATTGCTCCCTTTCTTTAGGAATCCTCAGAAAACACAACTTCTGAATCCTAACCTGCCTTATAGACTCCGTGCGTATAGCAATGTGCTGCTGCGGGTGGATATTACGAGAACTACTTAGAGGCGAGTTCACCAGCAGCTGACAGTAAGCTGGTTTACATGTGATGTATACATGCATTCAATCAATCATTTTATAGTATTGTCTTCAGGTTATTTTTTAAATGTCAAAACGTTCCGGCAGAACTATGTGCTTCTTGGTGGCTGCAGTAATACATATAGATCCTGTAATACAGACCTTTCCTTCGCGACCTCACGAAATGGATTTGAAAAGACGGTGGATCTTAGTTGTACTCTAAAATCGCAAGAAGAAATTCAGCATTTAAATATTTGAATGCAAAACTGTTTACAGAACTTATTTTAACCATTTGTCGAATAGGTTAACAATTAAAAAAATAGTTATAGCAATGTTATATTTGTAAACTAAGCTGGAGTAGGCCATTATTTTAAAACACACGCTTTATAAGAGTAGACAAACATCGTAGTCTTAATAATAATAATAATAATAATAATAATAATAATAATAATAATAATAATAATAATAATAATAATAATAAACGATATTCTAATACAGTGCAAAGTGTGAAATTATTAGTATTATGTCACAAAGTCACGAAATGGATTTGAAGAGGCAGTATGAAAATCTGTATATATAAAATAAGAGTTTTGTCTGTACATTGCTCAGAATTTAAAAAGGGTGGTATTTCTGTACCATTCGTGGCCACAGTAACAAGGAAATGCACTTTTTAATTTTCCGTAATTTCTGTCTGTCTGTCTGTCTGTCTGTCTGTCTGTCTGTCTGTCTGTCTGTCTGTCTGTCTGTCTGTCTGTCTGTATGTATGTACACGCATCACGATAAAACGGCAGAAGAGAAATTAATGAAAATCGATATGCAAAGTCGGGGAATAAGTTGCTACAATCTAGGCTATAAATAATGTTATTCACGCTGAGCAAAATGGTAGTTTAGGGGAAGGCCTAAAACTTTATTCTGAAATATATTATTATTGGTCGTATCTTAACGAAAATCGGTAGGCGAAGTTGGAGAATAAGTCGCTACAATGTAGGCTATAAATAGTTGTATTCACGCTCAGAAAAATGGTAGTTTAGGGGAAGGCCTAAAATTTAATTCTGAAGTATTTATGTTATTAGTGGTCCTATCTTAATGAAAATAGGTATGTACAGTCGGGGAATAAGTTGCTATAATCTAAGCCATAAATAATGTTATTCACGGTGAGTGAAATGGTAGTTTAGTGGAAGGCCTAAAATTTAGTTCTCAAATATGTAATGTATGTTATTAGTGGTCGTATCCATAAATTCGACATAACTAAAGTTATATAGTATTAAAAGTCCGATCATTTATGTCTTATACATTGTTACAGTACCGGCTATGATCACAAGAGATATTAGTGAATTTGTATTTTTTTCTTAACAAGTTTATATCAGCGCCGAGTCGCGAGACAATGGGTTAACAGAATTTAATGAAAATCGGTATGTAAATTCGGAAATAAGGAACTACAGTCTACGCTATAAATAATTATATAAGACACCCTAATATCACAGAGTCGAAAGAAAACTAAATGTGAAGGCCTAATAGGAAGCTCATAAAACTGATCAACAATAACATTACGTTGACCATTGTTTGTTGTGATGTGCTTTGTGTCTTCTGTTGCCACTCATCTCCGATATATAGGATTACTGCGGCGTATCGAGTATTTTTTTAAAATTTGCCTTACGTCGCACGGTGACGATGGGATAGGAAAGGGCTAGGAGTGTGAAGGAAGCGGCCTTGGCCTTAATTAGTGTACAGCCCCCCAGCATTTGCCTGGTGTGAAAATGGGAAACCACGCAATACCATATTCATGGCTTCCGACAGTGGGATTCGAATCCACTATCTCCCGGATGCAAGCTCACAACTGCGCGCCCCTACCACGGCCAACTCGCCCGGTCGTACCGAGTGTAACAGCCTGCTTGAATATTCGTGGAAAGTAGCTGGGGAGTTAGATAACTTTCTTCTTTAGCACGCCATTCCTCTGGTTCATAAATTTTCTGATACTACTGGTACGTAACACACTGGTTCATCATAGCATTCGAGTTATTCAATCCCTACTCTAAAGGCACTGATTGGAATGAGAAGCGTGCATATTTAACCATATTTAACGGAATAATAGCAGAGAAGTTTTCACGGCTGTCTGCGGCCTGGTCATTCCAGCTCTGGAAGTTTGGACTGTTAGATCGGCACCGTAGTACTGTTCGCTAAAAGTAAGAAAATGTGCGGTTTTTCCTTTGATTGAATATTTGATATGATAACATTGCTTTTTATCGCTACAATCCTATTGACGTTTTTGTAATGACCTATATTAACTTCAGTTAGGAAAACCACAAAGTCAGTCTTTCTGAGCATCCCGTAGCGAAGCACAGGTACATCAGCTAGTATAATTATAATTACAAAAATAGTCCTACATTACACAATATCAGTCGTTCATGTCGTGTTGGTGATGGTGGTTGTGGTGGTTGGGGTGTTTACTGTTTTAAGAGGAAGTACAACTAGACAACCATCCTCTATATAACACTAATCAGAGAGAAAAAACGGACGGGATGCGACACTTCGAAAAGTGAAGGTATCGGCCAAAGAAAGACAAGCGCCACCTAGGGCATGAAAATGAAAGACTGTCTAGCCCTCGCAAACGTAATAGCTTCGGGGTCGGTAAAGAACAAGAGTTGACCAAGGAAGGTTGGGTAGGATATATGAAAGTGCGGATCCTGGCACAAGTAAGTGGAAGCAATGGCAGGACTCAGTTCAGGGCGCCGTGGTCACCAATGCACGCTCCAATTTTCAGAGCCCCTGCGGCCCGTTTTAGTCATATATATTGTATAAAATCACCATACGATTAAATAAAGTCACCTCTTACGAGAGGCAGGGGATACCGTGGGTGTTATTCTACCTCCCCCACCCACAGGGGACAAACAAACAAACAAACAAACAAACAAGCAAGCAAAAAACAAACAAACAAACAAACAAACAAAAATAATAGTACCCTAATAATAATAATGACATGTGGCCTTCGGAGAAGTCAGGTGAAGGTGTTTTGAGTTACGCGCATGAGTGACTTGCGTATCTGTGCAGAATGGAACCCAACTTTCGATTAAATCTAATACTGAAGATGACTCAAACACCCACTCCTCCAGCCAAGGAATTACCTAATGAAGGTAAAATCCCAGCACTGCCGGTATTCGAACCCGTGACCCCTTGCCAAATTTGGTGGTGGTGATGATTATTGTTTACAGAGGAAGTTCAACTGGGCAACCATCCTGTACATAACACTAATCAGAGAGAAAAATTGGAAGGAATCCGAAACTTCGAAAAATGAAGGCATCGGCCAAAGAAAGAAAAGGGCCACGAAGGGCGTGAAAATAAAAGACTCCATAGCCCTCGGAAACCTAATAGCGTCGGGTTCGAAAAGAACAAGAGTTGACCAAGGAAGCTCGGCTAGGATGGATGAAAGTGAGGAGCCTGGCACAAGTAAGTGGAACCAATGCCAGGACTCAGCTAAGGGCCCCGTGGACGCCAATACACGCTCCAAAGTTCAGAGCCCCTGTGGCCCCATTTAGTCGCCTCTTACGACAGGCAGGGGATATCGTGGGTGTTATTCTACCGCCTCCACCCACATGGGGCGACAGTTGGGTTCGAATCCACTATCTCCCGCATGTAAGCTGATAGCTACGTGACCCGAACCACGCGGCCACTTGCTCGGTACTAGACCATTCAACATGTGGTGCGAACTGAACTCAACCAGCTTTCTGTGGCTCCTTGATGGACATTTATTGTAGTGCAGTGGATTGCTCGACTTGACATAAAATTCTGTATGAGCGAGTTGGCCGTACGGTTAGGATCGCTTAGCTGTGCGCTTGCATCAGGCAGATGGTAGGTTCGAATTCCGCAGTCGGCAAAATTCAGGATTGATTTCCGAGGCTGACCATTTTCACGTCCATCAAATGCTGGGGCTGTACTTTAATTAAGGCCACGGTCACTTCCTTTAACTCGTAGCCCTTTCCTATCTCATCGTCGCTATACGACCCCTCTGTGTCACTTGCGACGTAAAGCCAATTGAAAATAATCCCTACCTTCCTACCCAACCTTGAGTCGCCAAAAATCTTCGATGTGTTGGTCCTACGTTAAATTACTAGCAAGAAATTCCGTATTCGAAATGTTCTTCTTATCAGACTGTTTTGAATCATCATAAAGCCAGCTAATGTATTATTAGTACTACTGCTATTATTATTATTATTATTATTATTATTATTACCGGGCGAGTTGGCCGTGCGCGTAGAGGCCCGCGGCTGTGAGCTTGCATCCGGGAGATAGTAGGTTCGAATCCCACTATCGGCAGCCCTGAGGATGGTTTTCCGCGGTTTCCCATTTTCACACCAGGCAAATGCTGGGGCTGTACCTTAATTAAGGCCACGACCGCTTCTTTCCAACTCCTAGGCCTTTCCTATCCCATCGTCGCCGTAAGACCTATCTGTGTCGGTGCGACGTAAAGCCCCTAGCAAAAAATTATTATTATTATTATTATTATTATTATTATTATTATTATTATTATTATTATTATTATTATTATATTGACGTGTTGGACGGAATGAACTATTACATTTAGCACTGGCTTAGAAATAAGAGGATAAGCCTAGCATTTAACTGACTACCAACAGAAAGATTTAGTGCATTAAACGGAAACACACGTACGGTCATACTCATTAAACTAATGGACTCACACAATCTGGATGGAGGCGTTGAAAGGTTATCGCATCCACTAAAAGGCTGATATCGTCACAAAGAGCATAACGGTTCACTCTTTCTAATGGCAGGATAATTTTAATTTTTTCTTTTTTTTGTTTTACCTGGATAAATATTTGTATTTATGCTGTAAATCTATCTCTCATCCCAAGGAACTGATTCTTCCTCCAGAGGCTGACTGTGGTGGTGATTATTATTTTAAGGGGAAGTACAACTAGGCAACCATCCTCTATATAACACTAATCAGAGGGAAAAAATAGAAGGGATACGACACTTCGAAAAATGAAGGTATCGGCCAAAGGAAGACAAGGGCCACGAAGGGCGTGGAAATGAAAGACTCCCTAGGCCTTCAGTGCTCTAATACCGTCGGGATCCGAAAAGAACAAGAGTTGACATAGGGAGGTCGGATAGGACAGATGGAAGTGAGGAGCCTGACACTAGTAAGTGAAGCAATGCCACGTGGTCGCCAACCCACGCTCCCAAGTTGAGAGGCCTTGGTGCTCGAAAACTGAAGGGGTCAGTAGAGAACAAGGGTTGACCAAGGGAAGTCGGCGAGGCGCCTGACACAAGTGGAAGCAATGCCTGTTTCAGCTAGGAGGACCGTGGTTGCCAGCCCACGCTCCAAAATTCAGAGCTGCTGGTTCCCGTTTTAGTCACTTCTCACGATAGGAAGGGAATACAGTGAATGTTATTCTGCCACCCCCCCCCCCCCCCACGCACAGGGAGCCCGGAGGATGACTACTTCTGAGGCGATTGTGACGACGAAAGTTACAATCTCGGACAAAGAAAAGAAGAAATGTGGTAGGCTGCACTAGGTATAGACGACAGAGTTATTTACGTGAAACTTCTACCTTCTTCCTGGCCTTTTAGCATGGATATGTTTTTGGCTGGGGGACTATTTGGAATTAGCGTAGGCAATTTAGCGCCGGCTGTATTGCATCAGCAAAAAGTAAACATCGTAACCAGGCAACCAGTACGTCATATGGATGAAAGAACGACGCCATTTTGGTGGACGGACAGGCATGCTTTTGGAAGACTTTGGACGTATTCGAACTATAAAAAGAGAGTATGTAAACAAAACCATGGCGAATAATAATATTTTAGCATCAATTAACACTTCGAAAGGAGGAGAAAATTATTTATTGGACATAAAAGCATGCGCCCTGGACCTATAGTAGGTCTTATTTCCTTTTATCCTAATGACATAGGCCTACTAATTTCTTCTTTGCAGCACTGCCGTGGCTTCGTGAATCCGTCTACTAAATGGCGTACTTCTATCTCCATTGTCTATCATTGTTCATGATCTTTTTTTCTTTCGATTTATCGGAACTCTTTATCTCCCCTATGAGTGGAGTCATAGCATGCCTAGTTCCCACCCCATGCATGTTGTAAGGGGGACACAACTAAAGAATCTGTTTTCGCTCTCCCGTCTTGTAATATGTACGAGTGCTAATTTTCGCCCGAATTTCTTGGACTCGGCACGTGTGCGGATTTGGCCCAATTTTACGACTGGATGCTCTTCCTGACGCCAAAGCTATGTGGAGAGATGCATTCTTTATTACGTATTTCCTTGATGGTTAGTACCTTGTGTGTAGATGAAGATACGTGTATTGAGACGAACTCAAACACCCAGGCCAGAGGAATTAAACATGTGCAGTTAAAATCCTCAGCCCGCCCAGGCATCGAACATGGGACACTTTGAACCAGTACGCTGATCACTCACCCAAGGAGGCGGACTCTTGCGTGAAACTTGTACCGTCTATCGCACTTAGAAAGTAAACAAGTTTACATTTTCACGCCGTTTTATTTATTTACTAGCATTTACCAGCCGTTTGCGTTCTTTGAGTTGCGCAAAGAAAACGCTAACTGGAATAGGAGAGTCCTTCGAGTGCCTTAAAAAATAGAAAATGTCAGTTTTTTCTACTGCAATTTGAATAAAACTTCAATGTCAGAGGTTAGGGAAAATCTTCTGCGAGATATTACTTCCATTGCGGACTGAAGTCAAATATTCCCAGCTGCTTCTTTTTTCTTAATTTGTCACTCAATCACTCAGCCATTCAGCACTCCAGCTGGGGTCTTTAAGGTTCATCTCCATTACCATTCCTGATCATTCTATGGATGCAATGTAGATATAAAGAGCCATGGTATCCGCTTTAGGCTGATGATGTTATACTGGCTAGTACCTTCACGGAACAGATTTGAACAACTAATTAACCAGTGGAAAGAAAGGCAGGATGTATTCGGACTGCGGCTTAACCTCACTAAGACCTGGAAAGTGATACCCAGACAGATGGCCCAATTCTGGCCAATCAAATTCCTCTTACAAAATCTTTCGAGTTCAGATATCTTGGTGTTCGCCTGTCAACGGATAATAGCACGCTCTAAGATGTTCAAGCTCCAGTAAACACTGCCTTGCTTAAATGGCAGCAGGTTACAGACAACCTCTCTGGCAGAAGGATTATCTCTGTATGTGACGTCAAAGATATACCGCACGATTCTCCGCCCAGTAGCCGTCTCAGTGTTTTCTTTCGACTACAAGACACGAGCAGAGATGCTTCATACCATGGAAATGAAGATGCTAAGATAGTCACTGGGAGTCTCACGGCTTGATCACATCAGGAATGAAGCAATCCAGGCCTCTTTCAAATTCACCCCGATACAGAACAAGATGCGAGAGACAAGGCTTCGCTGGTATGGGCACTTGGCCAGAGCTGATCGAACATCCATTACCCAGCAAGCTATTGCACTTACCCTGATGGACGGAGACCACGATGAAGTCCAAGAAGACGCTGGATGGACTGTGTACGTGATGATGTGCGGCGTGTGGGCGTGCGACTTGCTGATGCCATCGACCGGATCCCATGGCGGATCCCACATCTTGACGGAAAAACGCCAAGTAAGACGAAAAAGAAGATAAAAATTTGTCACACAGTATCAAATTATTATATTTTGGAAATTCAAAAATTGGAATGCTATAATTTTCAGTTAATTAATTTATTTATTACATCCCAATTGGTGACAATAAAGAACGAAAGTTGTGGTGGTCAGCAGAAATGGAAAGGGGGCCCGATGTTCGTCAGGTGGAGACAGTATAGTCCCTCGTCTACCTCGGGGAGTAAAGGAACATCGTATACATATGGTAAGAAGTATCCATCAGGCTAAGACCATCTTTAACAAGAAACGGGTCCTCTTTGTATCTAACAGCATAGACATGCACCCCCGCAAATTTTCGTCAGAACTTTTGTCTGGAATATGCTACTGTATGGAAGTGAAACTTGGACTCTTGCAGTGGCAGTAAAGTACACACTTTTTTTTTCCTGCTAGTGGCTTTACGTCGCACCGACACAGATAAGTCTTATGGCGACGATGGGATAGGAAAGGCCTAGGAGTTGGAAGGAAGCGGATGTGGCCTTAATTAAAGTACAGTATAGCCCCTGCATTTTCCTGGTGTGAATATGGGAAACCACGGAAAACCATCTTCAGGGCTGCCGACAGTGGGGTTCGAACTCACCATTTCCCGGATGCAAGTTCACAGCCGCGCGCCCCCGAACCGCACGGCCAACTCACTCGGTATGGAAGAATGAGTTCTTGGTTCAAAGTAGTTACATGGCTTAGCCAAGGCCTTAATCTTTCACAGTTTACAGTATATGATTCAAGTGCTGAAAGGCAAAGAGGGACTGGTGGTGGTGATGATTATTGTAGAGACTGAGGGCATTCAAGATGTGAGATGTTATTACAGGGGTCTGAAGATTTCCTGGGTGGACAAGGTGTTGAATGATGAGGTATTGCGAAGAACAGAGGAAGAATCACAGTGCCTTTGGAAACTCATCCAAACCAGTAAACCCTTTTGGATAGGACATCTGTTAAGCAACAATGGTATCATTAAAACAATCATCGAGGGAGAAGTTGAAGTTAAAAACAGCACAGGCAAGCCGAGATTGGAGTACGTGAACCAGATTATGGAAGACACCGGCTGCCTACTTATAGCGCTCTCAACACCAAGGCTGAAAGCAGAGACACGTGGTGAGTTTCTGCCAACAAACCTGTGGGTTGATGACAAAAGAAAAAACATTAATTATGAGTTGCCGAACATGAAAAAGAATACCATATCAACAATGAGGTTGTTAAAGATGTTGGGTTAGGTGATTACAAAAAATTTGAAGTGACCGCTTGATCGCTAATATTGATATATCTACGAGGATGCAACTCTCCAGATATCGCATGTATTTCACGCAAAATTTTGTCATTGTTCCTCAGGCGCCGATTAACAGTCCAACAACTTTAAAGCTAGAAATTATGTAGGAATGCACTCTTGTTGGTTCTCTATTTCCTTGATTTTTCTCCGCAGGCTGGATGGAAATCTGACAGTTGGTCGCTCCATTCCTTCTGTATACTTGCATGGAAATAATGATTCTGCCCCTATGCTTTTTGCAAAACAGATATTTGCAAACTAATTTGGTTTACGTGGGCGATGGTGGTGAAACGTTTAGCTATTTATTAATTACGGCTCCTTTGTATACTTGTGGT
Organism: Anabrus simplex; assembly: GCF_040414725.1. Classification (NCBI taxonomy): domain Eukaryota; kingdom Metazoa; phylum Arthropoda; class Insecta; order Orthoptera; family Tettigoniidae; genus Anabrus; species Anabrus simplex. The sequence goes on from NC_090268.1 coordinate 168,212,261, forward strand.
CTCGTGAACATTTTTGTGGCAGTAAAAGATGCACAACGGCTTCCCATACTGTGGATCAGGCCATCCAGCTTCCGGTGATGCATACTATTGCTGGACAAACGCCTTTGGGAGCTCAACGTTGGTCCGTGGTGATTCGTTAGAGCTACAATCCTTCCGCATAGAGCGTCACATGCATTTTCAAACGGATTTAAGACCGGGGAGTGAGCTGGCCACTCTGGACGCGTGTTGTCCTAATTTTTCAACAGGCCATTTTTGTGTGTGTGAACATTATGATACATCGGACGGTACGCAGGTCCAAATGAAACTTTCGCACCTACTTTTGCAGGATGTTATCCCTACGGACCGCATCTGTCACAGTAGCGCTAGGAAACACATGCAGTGCCTCCGCATACGAGAACACCATATCGGTCAATTTCTACAATATTAGCAGGGTTGCCCCAGGGACGCGCCAGACGAACAAACGGCGAGAATCCCTCTTCAACTGCGATTCATGCGCGAACAGGACACCACCCCACTATTCCTTGGTCCAGTCATGGTGTGTTAGACACTAGATTCAGCGAAACACGTGATGCCCTTGTGTGAAGAGAATGCATCTGGAGAGTCGCCGATTCTACAGAGCAACCACTCGAAGCGGACGGTACACAGTCCAACGGAGACGTGTGACCCAGAGGCTACTGCGAGGTCTCTAGCCTGTGCAGATGCTGTGGTGGTGATTATTGTTTTACGAGGAAGTACAACTAGGCAACCATCCTCTATATAGGCCTAACATTAATCAGAGGGGAAATGGAAGGGTATTGGCCAAAGAAAGACAAGGACCACGACGGGCGTAAAAATGAAAGACTCCCTAGGCCTTGAAAACCTAATAGCATCGGGGTCGTGAAAAAACAAGGGAGTTGTGATAGGACAGATGAAAGTGAGGAGCCTGGCACAAGAAAGTGGAAGAATTGCATGACTCAGCTAAGGACCTCGTGGTGGCCAACCCACGCTCCCATGTTCAGAGCCCCTGAGGCTCCTTTTAGTCGCCTTTTACGATATGCAGGGGATCCATGGGTGTTATTCTGCCGCCCCCACCCACTGGTGGGACATCCTCGGTCACTTAAAATCATGATAACGATCCTGATGCTGGGTTGAAGCACGTGGTCGACCTTGCCCGTTCTGCCCTTGAATGTTTCTTCCCTCTTAGAATCTTCTCCACAACCTCAAAATGACGCTACGGGTGACATTCTACTCGCGGCTCACCTCGCGCTGGCTGAGGCTAGCCTCTAATCAATGGATGATCCGGCCATACGTAATGTCATTCACACAGGACATAGTGAGCCCATGCCGATAAATAAGCTTTTTCAATAAGGCACAGGAATTCAAACTGCGCTGTTATTTAGGCGTTTAATGTTTTTCCAGATGTTTTTCTTGTGTTTATCACGAATTAGCTCCTATGTTTTCACTTTTCCCGCTTTATCACAATATTGCATCCCTCTACAGATTTAACAGGTTATTAACAGATGACCCGCAGGATTAGACTCGCGATTTAAAGGTCAATTTGAAGCTCTATTTATAGGATCATTCAGGACGTAAAATATCTAACCTGAATTATGTCCAGTTAACCCGGAAAGATCTGGGTTCTATTCCCTTGCTCGAAGTCAAGGAATTTCGAAACGGGACCACCACTTCTGCTGAAGTATATATGGTTGAGGAATTAACTCAGCCTGAAACAGTAATAAGTACCGGATGAACACCAAGGAGATGATCGTGGTGACTGCGAATGTGGGGAGTGGTATTAGGCAAGCTCATATGTCTTCTCTGATCAGCCAGATCCATGCATTATGTGAACATGTACACTACGGATAGTTGTTACTTGGTCTTTGAAGAAATAGATGAATATTGTTACTTCGGCAGTAACATACCCAACGATGTTAGAAGTAATAGACATTATAGTTTGTTCAAAGAAAGTTCTTCACATGGATATGTTTTTGGGTTGGAAGTCTTTCTATACTTACCGTCATCAGTTTCCGAACACCACTGTAACCATGGTAACCAGAGTTCGCACTATCACCGTCTTCGTGATGACTGTAGCTCTGATGGCATTCTGTTTTTTGACTCGGAATAGTATGGACGTACATTGAATTAAGATTCTACGGAACCTCAGAGGGCCTTGAATCCGTCGCCTACCAAGAAGATCCTCGGCTATCCCTCTCTCCCTTACGGATAGCCCATCCTGATTCCTGATTGGTCGTCGTCTTCAGCGGCTAGCCAATCATCATCATCTCCTCCTCATCGGTGTGTAAGACTATAATTTGTGCTTCTTGCCGGGGAGACACCCCATCAAAAACTGTTGCCTGAAGCAACTTATAGTTTTGCACACTTCCTTCCCGTCCCAGCCTACTCACATTATTCATCCACCTGAACAGTTAGGTAGTTTACTATCTAACACTCACCAGACCAACACTATCACTATCCCTTGTCCTGCCGGAGCGAATCGAGTAACTTCGACAGGCGGGGGCTCTAGTGATAATACACAACCCCCAACTTCACATCTGCAACACAAGTTACAGGTCTATGAAAAACTAAAAGGACATCTTCATCCAGATACTATTGAGCCATCCAATCCTATCGCCGCTCAACCAGCGAAACGCCGTCCATCCAATAAGGCTATCAGTCTAACTCCAGCTAAGGCCCAGCTTTACTGCATAAAGCAAGCTGAAGAAATACTAGCAAATTCCCAACGAAAAGTGACTGATAATAATTGTTTTCAATTCCTTTCGCCCAAAAAAGTAGCCAAAAGAACTGTAGATTCCAGTCAACTTCCTCCTCTACCTATAACTAACAGTTTCTCGTCCTTAGATTCTATGGATACTGAAAATAACACTGATTCTGTGACAAGCAATCCTTCTCAAGTTGAAAATAGTTCCAGTCCATCTACGAGGAGAATTCCACCCATTACCATTAGAAATGACCCTCTTTCATATCAGGAGAGAAGAAAATTTGTCTCAGACCTTATTCAAGGAACGTTTTATGCCAAAATGATCAGGAACCATGTCATCCAATTTAATGTTGAAAATATAGAACATCACAAAACTCTAACAACAGCTCTAAAAGCAAATAATGTAGAATATTTCACGCAATCCATTGAAAAAAAGTGGAATTCCAACAGTTATACTGCGACAGTTGCCACTTGATACTGACATAAATGAGATTCACTCATCCCTTCTTGAAAAAGGATACCCTGTACTAAAAGTACGTCAGCTTACCAAATCTTACAAAACAATAAGGACTTTCTCTAATGGTGTTCAAGAAGAAATATTTGAAAGAAGAAAAATCCCGCTTTTCGCCGTCACACTCACTAATTGTACCATCGCTCACAATATCTTCAAACAAGATTTGATTCTTTTCGACCTCCATGTAAAAGTAGAACGTCCCAGAAAATCCCTCACTGCTCCACAGTGCAAACGATGTCAGCGTACTGGCCATTCCGCAAAAAATTGCAATCTAGCACCAAGATGTGTGAAGTGTCCTGGACCGCATGCAACTTCGGAATGCACCATAATTGAAACTGCAAAGTTTACCTGCGTAAACTGTGGCCAAAACCATACCGCTAATTATAAAGGATGCGCGATGATCAAGAAAAGTAAACGACTCTCTAGACCCAAAGAAGTTCTTCCTAGTGATATCTCCAAATTACAATCTCTTCTGGATAAAGAATTTCCTCCTTTACCCACACCTAAAGCAACACTTTCCTTCACTCCTGCACCTCAACAAGGTGCAAACTCGAACATTACCTCTACTATTCAAAATAGAACAGCTAACATTAATTCCACATCAAAATCAACTGTACAACTTCTCCAGTCAACTAAAACTAGTCAACCTAAATCTATTCCTCCTTCCTCTAACACTAACCTTCCTGCTACTAGAGAAGAAGCTACCACATATCTTTCTACTCTTCATCCTTTCCAGCAATATCAAGTTCTATTAACTCATATTCAATCTACCACTATTCTAGAACGCATAATTAACATGCTTCTAGACCTCATATATCCTCCTGTTTCTTTAGAATCTGTTGTTTACCAACATTTATTCCAAATTAAAATCTAAATTTCATCTATTTCACATCATCTCTGTAGATTCTCTAATCCAATCAAAAAATATCTACCCCTTAGCGATAGACTACCTGCATTCAGGTTGCCTATCATACCCCTGTATACTGCATCTACCCATTTGAGATACGCCAACTACATCTAGGTTGTCTACCTACCCCTGTATACTGCATCTACCCTTTTGAGATAGGCCAACTGCATCTAGGTTGCCTACCTACCCCTGTATACTGCATCTACCCTTTTGAGATAGGCCAACTGCATCCAGGTTGCCTACCTACCCCCTGCATACTAACTTAATTTCTTCGTATTGATTCAGCCGTTATTTAAATACTGCATGTCTCCTTCCCTTTCCTTCCAATCTTTATTGATACTAACTTTTTTACCTATCTAAATAAAAGACATATAATTTTCTTTCCTTTATCATCGTTGTATGCTTCAGAAGCCTCAAACAGTCTATATAAGATTAAGAGACCTGAGTACGGTCGGTGAATCTTACTTCCTTACGCTGCTTCCCCAAGGGGAAACAGCTTGCTTGCTTGTAGCTCGGATGACGTCACGCAAAGAGAACTGATTCCTCCGTCCGACCTGCGCAATGCAAGCACATTATACGTCTATGCCTTGTAGTTAAGGAAATGTCACATTAATAGAACAGGTGAGAGCATTAACAGTTGTAATCTTTTGATATCTCGTAAGTTAGGTCTAGGTAATTTTAGGAGAAGTAGACTTAACATGTGAACAAAGTGGTCAAATCATAACGATCGTATTACTCGTCCATGTACCCAACAAATTAAGATTATTGAGCATTTATAAAAATATGGAAACAACGAGCGTGCGCAAAAGTAAATAATAATACCTCTAGATGATCATAAATACATTGCAGCATTCGTGGTTTTTTTCTCGGAAATTCTCGCACTATCCTTCAAGGAATTAAGTTGTATTGCTTGTAATGTCCAAATATTGTCTACAAGCAATAGTTTAATTTAAATTGTTTAATGTGCATGTATAGCAATGACAAAATCATTTAACAGAAGGTTGGGTTTTATAAAATGGAATTCGTTCTACATTTTGGACTGGATTCCGCCTTGATTGGGTCTCAATCTTACCTAAGTTCATAGAGAAACAAGGAAACGAACTGTACCAAGAAGCTCCTAAAGATCCCTTCATTGCTCTAAGGAAAAATACAACTAATACTGCATCGGAGATTTCAATGGAAACTTAGGAAGCCCACTTCACCCAGATCTTAAAAAAAAATCTGACCTCTTCGTGCTTAGTACAAGAACCTAACAACCAACTATCCATGTCGGATGAGCACAGAAGAAGTAAGAACATCCATCTTCAATTCGAAGAATAGAAAAGCTGCGGGCCCAGATGGAATATACGACTAAAACCCTAAGGACACAGCAAATCTGCTGACAAATTTCTGGACAAACCTATTCAATGAATGCCTACTCCACGGCGTGGTCCTAAGAAGCTGGAAAGCCTCCATCATAAGGATGTTATACAAAGGAAAAGGTGACCAGGAAGACCCGAACTCATATAGAGCGATAGCCTTAGAAAATAGCGTATATAAAATATACTCTACTGTCCGAAAAATCAGATTAACCCTTGAAACAGACGAAGCAATCCCAGAGGAGCAGTCAAGTTGCTTCTGGACAAAATACAAGATTCACTTAGACGACCGAGAGGGAAATATTATACTGATTTCATTGACTTTACAAAAGCTTTCGACAATGCTAACAGAGAGACTCTAATAACAAACCAAAAACCATGACAGGAAGAGACAATCTCCTCGCCACTGCCATTAGAAACACCTTTGCATTCAACGATATAATAATACAAGATCGTGTGACAACTGCAGCGGCAATTAAACAGACAAACGGCGTGTTACAGTGAGAACAGCTTAGCCCTATTCTCTTTAACATCGCAATTGCAGACGTAACTAATGTCGTAAAATGTGGATCTGCATCGACCAACCTAAATGCAGATAATATAGCCATGAACAAGGACGACAACAAGACTGGCCAGGAGCTTCATCAGAGGAAACCATCAACACCAACAAACCAGTGGCAATGGTCTTTAGAAAAGGAGGTAAAAGAGCATCCATGGATAAATTATCTCTAAATTCAGAAAATATCACGATAGTGAACAGATTTAAATATTTAGTATCACCCTACAAACGGCAGGAAATTCTTTCAGAAATCGTATCAGAGGCAGAACCTTCGCAGCCATAAAAAGCATATATGATATGAGCAATCCTACAAAACTGTCACTACAAACTGCCATGTTCCTTTATTTTTTCTCTAAGATAATGCCCTTCCTAACATATGGAGTATAACTGATACAGGTGGTTCTGTTCGTTGTGAGCAAACCTTCGCGCAAACTGATACGCATAATCTTCCTCGCCATGTAGAGGATATGCTCGGGCTTCTCTCCGCGTCTGTATCCTCTAGACATTTCACTCGTAGCCATCATTGAGGTGCTCGATCTTGATTGTACGTGGGTCACAAAGGTAGATACTTGCAAACGAAAGCTCTTCAGCGTGCCGTCATACAGCAAATTGACTGCTTTTTGTGTCATGTCCGGTACGTGAACTAAATAATTTTCGCGGCTCAAATCCCCGTCACTCCATTTGAGATTTGTGGTGGACAAAGCGGAGGCGGGACAGGATTTTCTCCAGACACTCCGGTTTTCCCTGTCATCCTTCATTCCAGCAATACTCTCCAATATCATTTCATTTCATCTGTCAGTCACTTATCATTGCTCCACAGGAGTGCGACAGACTTCGGCAGCCGGTATATTTCATATCCTTGCAGCCAGATGGGGGCTTCATTCATTCCATTCCTGAGCCAGTCGAGTGACTGGAAATATGTCATAGTTTAGGTTAGGCATGTTATTTTCATGTGGTGAGTAATGTAAATTCAAGGGAAGAAATGCTTCCCGTGGAATTTATTCATTAAATCGTTACCGTATAGCAAATTTTTGTAGAAATATGTTAGGCCTAATGATGTAAATAAATTGCCACAATGGAAAAACGTTTTGCACATGGCGGCGATTATCTAACTATACACACTACACACCAATATTCTCATTTCTTTCGAATTAGTACAGGAGAAACTTATGGAAGACGAAAATCCTAACCGAAAATGTAACTTGTGTACACATTTATTTCCTGATCGTAAACGTTTGTAATCTTTCTCACGAAACATCTTGACACAAACTTCCTCAAACTTTATCCCTAACTTCTCCATCACTTGTGATATTGCCTTCATCCCATCATTGAAAATAATTCTGGCTTCATTAACTGCAATCTCAACAGTTTTCCTCCCAGAAAATCCAGTTTTTTGGACATATTTACCAAATTTCGGAGTTTTACGATTCATTATTATTTTTGAATTTGACCACCGACACACCTCCTTAGCCTCTTACGACAGACACGGGATACCGTAGATACCGCCCCAGCCCACCGAGGTAACAATTTAATAATTATTGCTTTAATTTATACATAATTATATTGAAACATACCTTTTCATTTCTTGTTCATGGCAGCTCATTCAATTTCAATTATTTTGTATTCCCCTGGACATCACTCAAACGATTTTTTCATCTTAACAATTCCGAAACGATCTTTGCGTGGCACTGAAGACCAATTGAGGAAAATCTAACAGTCAAGTCAAAAGAAAATGTAGTGCTCACGTCACCCCATCGACAAAACATTTGCTAAAAGAACGCAAACACCTTCGACTGAATTGGTTTCTTCGTGCTCCCTCACAAAAATCGACATATTCTAAATTACTTTTCGCTGAAACTGAGTCTGATACCTCAAATTACATGTACAAAATACTCTTCGACTTAAATAAATCAGATGCAATTTGTTCCGGGTATATCCGTGGTCCTGGGAGGGAAAGAAGCGCGAGGCGCGAATGGATGGACAAAGCATATTGCTAACAAATCAATTAAAAACTGTATTTCTTTCTTTTCCTTCGGATTCATATTTTCAACAGCAAGAACCGTATAACAACGGAAGAATTTTACTTTAAGAGCTTATAAGCTCGAAAATTTACACAGAGGAGCTTATAAGCTCCGAGGATTTACAGTATGTAGCTTGTAAGCTCAGGAAGTTTACAACATTTAGGCACGAGAACTCCCATTTCGGAAAAAGCAGTCAAAGACGTCTGACCTGTAGACCTAAAAAAAATTATATTTAGAAAGAATAGGCTAGCCTTTACATATCCGGGAAAGTACACATCAGAGAAAGAAGCCATAAATTCTAGAACGATTTACATGGCACGGGTCTCGAACGCTGGAGCTCAATTTACAATTAGGTTTACAAATCGCCCATTATTGGGCCAATAGACTACACAGTTGTATGACACTGCAGACACTTGAAGCAGCAAATATACTCTGCTGTAATAAATGACTAATTTAGTACCTTTGCTACCCACGAAAAAGAATACAAAGATCCCTAAGTAATCTGACGCATAAGGCCCACACTACACGGCCACGAAAAGAGAGAAGAAAATTTACACTCGAAAGACCGAGAACAAAATGAGAATGGAGGTTGAAAGACCAAGCACTCCAAAGTTCAACAGTAAACACCTAAGTAGAAATAAGGTCCGATAACACGGAGGCTAAGCCATTCTATAAGGTGACCAATGGTGAAAATATTAAGCACCGAAAATACATCGATACATTTAGAAATATAGAAAAATTTAGCCATCCAAAAATGAAATTAGAAGAAGGGAAACGAGGGTAAACACTCGTGCATCCTTACATTTTACAATATTCCTATTACCGAGCTCGATAGATGCAGTCGCTAAAGTGCGGCCAGTATCCAGTAATCGGGAGATAGAGGGTTCGAGCCCCACGGTCGGCAGCCCTGAAGATGGTTTTCCGTGGTTTCCCATTTTCACACTAGGCAAATGACGGGGCTGTACCTTAATTAAGGCCACGACCGCTTCCTTCCACTTCCTATGCCTTTCCTATCCCATCGTCGCCATAAGCCCTATCTGTGTCGGTGCGACTTCAAGCAAATAGCAAATAGCAAAATTCCTATTAGGGGAGAAATGTTAAAGTCCGAAGACTGCCTAAATAAACCTAAGAAACACCCGGCTCTGGGTAAAAATACCGAAATTAATACTTTTAGCATTCCTCGGTATGATTTAGAGAGCATGAACGTGTTAAAAATCAAATAATTCAGAAAAATGAATATTTTATGAGATTTTAATTACGGCGCTGCACGTAGCAAGGACACACCAGTTTTACCAAGTCTTATATTTATGCCTCTAATTTCTAAACGTTTACAGATCGATTTCTGAATGCAGTTCCATTCTGGTCTCTAATGTGCAGTCTCCACGTTGGTTTTCGTGACAACTTTAGGGCTCTTTGTTTATGGTTATAATCGGGAGTTCAATGTCGTAATACTGTAACGTTGTACTTCCTTTTTGCATAATGGGTCGACAAAAAGTTTTGGGAAGAGGACATTTGTAGGAAATCGTAATACAAGACAACTACCTTCTATACATAAGAATAGTTCCGGTGAAAATAGTAAGAGATTAAATCCGGTACACATGAAGCAGTAAACAGAACTGTGTCTCCATCCAGCTCACCAAAGAAGCTTTTGCGTTCTCAGCCACTCTCATGAGAATTCAAATTCACACGAAGTACGTAAACTTTCATCAAGTAATCTTATTGTTGACACAGACTCCTTTCGGAAGCCCTGGGTAAATCTACTAGTTGTAAATATTGTGGTGCTAATGATTGTTTATCAGTGTTAAAAGAAGTGGTTAAACGCAGAGGACTGGCAAGTTCGCTGTTTATTATTTGTTCATCTTGTGGAAGGTTTTTTTTCTCTGTGTGTGTATAAAAGCGCAATAATCTAGGCTGTGATGTCAATGTTAAGTTTGTTTCTGCCATGAGATGTACAGGTAAGGGGAAAGCTGCTGGGATAATTGTGTTGGGTCTAATGGTCTTACCAACACCTCATGAAATTTTTCACAGAACTAGTGAAAGTATTTTAGAATCTTCGAAATGTGTAGCAGAAGACAGCATGTTACTGGCTTCCACGGAAGCTGTACAGTGTAATGAGGGGGATACAATCATAGATGTTGCTATTGATGGAAAGTTGCACAACAGGGGACCTACTTCCTTCGCACGGTGGTGTACTAGCTACTTCTGTAGACACTGGAAAGGTACTCAGATGTGGAAAACCTTTCTAAATTTTGCCAAGCGTGTAGTAGCCGGGTATAGAAAAGTGCGAGAGATGTTACTGTGCGAGATCATTCAGGGAATAAGTTGAAAAATCTTTGTTTTCAGTTCCTTAACTCAATTCATTGTGTGTTGTGTACTTCAAGAATGTTTCTTATGTGGCTTGAATAATTTAATAAATCAGCATGCCGTACTTTTTTGCCCGGCCTGTAAGTCAGGCTATGGTTTGTTTCACCACCGAAGGATATAAATAAATTTGAAAATGGGCCAGAGCTATTCCATGGAAGGATACTGAGTTAACGCGTAATAGTAGAATTTGTCATATTTATTTGTCTGATGATTTGATAGTAAAATCAGGTAATTTTATAGTGATTGGTGAGATGGAAATTACGTCTCTACGTCAGAATAATCAAAGTACATTTTCAGTTCTCACCGAAATAAAAGACTATGGTTCAAGCAACAATGGAGTGTTTTTAACACGTCCTTCGAAAAGCATATGTGACATTCTTTTCCACACCGAAAAAGTAATTAATGGAAAACTGAACTCAAAATTGATGTGGGGCGAAATATTTTTTTTATTGTATTGGTTCCATAGAAAAAAATTCAGTTGATCCTTCAGGAGCTGACTGTTGTCTTCAACATGTTATGGGTATAATCCCCAGACTTGTTTATCATTATCTGAAGTGCCGATTTTTCTTCAGAACGAAGGAAATACGGCGAGATTTACAATCTCGAACACGCAAGCTTTCGAAAGTCCAGTAGCCGACAAATTGAGTTGATAAGTAAGTATTACCTTTACGTAGCTCATGGGTGTTTGTTTTAATACGCTGAGAGTAATGTGCTATTTACCTGTAAATGAACACTCAAGTAACCTGTTCTTTCCGCAACATGTGATGAAGGCCATAGCTGTCATTCCCATATATGTTTTTTTTATTGTACCCTGCCGTGGTATGATAATTGTAATCTCTCATTGTTTTATAAAAGAAAGTGTATATACTTATCAGTTACGAAGTAAAACGTCTCCTCTGGCGTAATTCCTAAGACCAGCTGATCGGTACTGTGGATCTTGCCCACTCTAGCGCTGCCTGGCGGGGCGCGCTTGAACTCGAGGAGACCTCACACTTGTTCTTATATTCGTCATGCTACTACTGCTTGCAAATACACTCCATAGTAATCATCAAAGGTGGTATATTACTTTCAAAATACGGTGAAACGGGGTACAACTGCCGTACTAGATCGAAACACCCCTGTCCGCTGAAGACCGTAAAAAGAACACTGTTGACGGTTCTCTACGACCAAAACGAAATAAAATGCGTTACTTGAGCACTATGCGGATAAGATGCAAATTTTCCAAGTAGGTTTGAATTAAGATATTATTTCGTTACTGCGTCCTTTACTGATATTCTCTGGTGGTTGGCGATATGTTGCGACCAGTGTGTATGAGGCCGGCAGAGCAGTGTTGGGTGAGAGCCAGCCATACATCGGCGAGCCCAGAATTGATTGGGCAGCAGGCGCAATTAAATACTCAGGCTAAGATTAAATGTGTCACAAAAATATTTAGCAAATAAATTATGACAAATATGCAGACGATGTGGAAACCACAGCCAAGATATGTGCCAGCTATTCCCTTGTACAATACACTCGGTGTATTAACGGGGATGAAGAGTGGCAGCAAGTCCACGATAAAACGATCTCCTATGTTATAGCCCTTTCAATACTAACAGGAAACCATTTTACGCTGCCACACTCCGAAGAATGCGCATAATTGTGCCTTTTCTTCAGTACTCATGCACCACACTAAGACCAATATGATTGTGGTCATAACACGATTTGTTCAAAAAGAGGACATCTGGCCTTACAATGATAACGACCAAGACACTGTTGTAGAAAGAGCATAGCTGCTCCCCGGGGGTGGTGGTGGTGATTATTGTTTTAAGCGGAAGTACATCTAGGCACCCATGCTGAAGGGGTCAGACATTTCGAAAAATGAATGTATCGGCTATAGAACGACAAGGGAAGCGAAGGGGATGAAAAGGAAACACTCATTAGGCCTCAAATGATCTAATACCGTTTGGGTCCGAAAAGAATAGGAGTTCACCAACCGAGGTCGGATAGGATAGATGAAAGTGAGGAGCCTGGTACAAGTAAGTGGAAGCAATGCCAGGACTCAGCTAAGGGCCAAGTGGTCGTGAACGCACGCTCGCAAGTGAAGAGCCCCTGGGGACCTTTTAGCAGCCTCTTACGACAGGCAGGGAATATTGTGGATGTTATTCTAGCGCCCCCAGCCACAGGTGGATGCCCCATAGGATCTCACACCGTACGTGACGTAGCTGCTGATCATGCAAGAGAGCCACCGCTTCCCAATACTTGTTAAAAACTGACTTCCTTTCCCGTTAAATGCATCATTCTCTCTTTTATTGAATGCATTTTAAAATCCTTCACTGAAGGACTGTGGGATTAAGTAGTCCAACAAACTACAAACAAATCCGACTGTGCTACTGTTCTGATGTGCTATCAAGTGGTGACCGCTGCTCAGCCAAAATACCTGCAGATTACGAGGTGACGGGCGGTCAGTGCGTCGAATATTCACGGATGTTATCCTTGGATTCTTATACCGTCATACAGCTTATCAATTGTTCATACATAGTCTGAGTGCGCCTATAATCAGCCCTCAGATGCAGATACAAATCTCTGACTTGGCTGGCTGGCAATCGAAACCTTGGCCTAACGTAAAGGGCAATCTCGCTACCCATAGATTGTGAGAACTGTGGTTGGTTATTAACTTTTTACACACATTTACACCTGTTATTTATTTAGGGCAGTCACCCATGTGGCAGATTCTCTATTAGTTTTTTTGTCTTCTCTTAAATTTCAAAGAAGATGAAAATTTATCGAACATCTCTCTCCCTTTGTAAATTATCTCAATCCCTAATTCCTCTCTCTATGAACAAATATTTGCCGCAGTTAGTCCTCTTAAATTCCAATGTTACCGAGCGAGTAACTGCGCGGTTTGGGTCACGCAGCTGTCTGCTTGCATTCAGGAGGTAGTAGGTTCGGCAGCCCTGAAGATGGTTTTCCGTGAATTAACATTTACGTGCCATGGAAAAGTTGGGGATGTTCCTTAATCAAGGCCCCAGTCAATTCCTTCCCCCTCCTGTCCCATCGTCTCCATTAGACCTATCTGTGTCGGTGCGGCGCTAAGACAATTGTAATCTATCTATCTACGACGCGCGAGCAATACCTCGTATCCCACAATGCTCTTCTTATCTACTATCTTCCTTAAGACTCGTCACGCCTCCCACCACGCATGGATAAGCAGTCCGTCAGAACAACGTTCGTTGCGTTCATTTTCTTGTGATAATGTGCAAAATAACGTAACTTTGAGTGCTGAGCCCGGAGGTTGGTCTGAACCTCAACAGCTTTGCCATCAGACGTCAGAGGTGGCCAGGCTCCATCGAAGAGGCGTACTCTATAAGTGCGCAAGTACTCTATGAACATGTACTGCACATTCCTACAGTACGGTACAATGAGGTTCATATTCCTTTACATGTTGTCATAAGGAAAATAACGCAACGAACATTGTTCTCATGGACTGCTTGTCCATGTGTGACTGGGAGGCATGACCAGTCTTAAAGAAAATAATGGATAGGAACAGCATTATGAGATACGAGAAATTGTTCCCTCGCCGTCGATATATATTTTGACCTTTCAGTATTGCGTGTGGTTAGGCGTATTCGGAACTGTGAACTCGACGTAGCTTAGTTTTTAAAACTAATTTATTGACAATGTTATACAACTATTTCAAAACAAGCTAACTCGATGTGCATTTACACTTAAACAAGTTTCACAAACTTCCTATTGGTTTTCATTTTTTAAACAAAAAAATTTAAAAAAGTTTAGGATAGTTCCGCAAACAGAACGTTGATAAGTTTGCATCTAAACAAATTAAAATTTAACACAGGAGAACATCAATTTGTTCACAGCAGATACTTTGTCCTTTTGCACACTAGGAGCAAACGAAGTTATTCCAGTCATCATCATTATCCAAATCATTTAACAGTACATAGTTATACTAACACAAAACACTCTTCATATTAACATAAAATTGCCAGATGTTACACAAAACACATAACAGGAAGGGACTCAGAATTTAAAAAGATGTGTTCCAAAAGCTTCTTGAAGACACTTCTGTCTGACCATCTTCCAGGGTTTTTTCCTGAGATGATCCACAAATCCAGGTAAAGGCACACTTGTATGCTAAGGGTACGCCTTGATATTGTAGTGAATGGTTCCAGCTGTTATCCACATGCAGGCGATTCCACTCTCGTTCTGTGCGTGATTTAGCTCCAGACTCAGTACCTCCCTCACTCTGGCACTGGTTGTTGTTGTCCATGATGTCCTGTAGATAGCGTTTAGTGCCTCTTAGGTCAGGCAAAGGATACCGTTTGTGTATTCTTCACCTGCGTCCCCCACCCAAATGGGGTACAGTGTTTTCTTACCTTAATGATGAAAATAAGAGTGAAATGTATACGTTGGTATATGAAGTCTTCTTAAGATTGTATCGCGGAATGAGATGATCTTAGAAATATGATTAAGAGAAGTTATGATGAGAATGTGAATCGGGGATGTAAACGTCTTCTACCGCATGTTTGTTATGGTATTCTGCGTTGTATCGCTAGGATGATCGATATTATATTGTGCTGCGTTCGTGAAGGCCAAATACGAGGGCTGTAAATAAAGTAGAGGCAACGTAGGCCAGACACCCGCAGGAGATGCGCAAATACGATATGGGAGCGGTCACGTGGCGCTGTTGTCGATGTGTAGCTTATATCTGTCGGACATCCAGTTGGAAGTGTTCCTGCTGTGTGGCGTTGAAGTGAAGAGCGTCGATTTCACCACTCTAAAGCATGTTTTTAAAAGGTGATCAGCGTTTGTGGATTAAAATCGAGGTTACCCGTGGCAAAAATGCACCAGAATGTTATCAAGAATTACGTGAGGCCTGTTGCGAGAGTGTATTACCATATAGGGCGGTTGCACGATGCGTCAATGGGTTCCGTGCGGGTCGGAATGGGACTGCGTATTTGCACTGAACAGATCAAATTGATATTGTGAGTGGTCTCGTTTCCGTAGACCATCGATGATCTGCTGGTCTCAGTCATCAAACAGTGTGGTACATACGTAGCATCTGTACTCCGCGCAAAATGGCATCAACAGAGAACGCTTTGCCCGACTTTGCTGGTGACTACAATGAATGAACGTAATGCAATTGCACTTGTCAGTTCATTAAATAATGCGTTCTATCAATATTGTCACTACGTTATTACAGCCCTCGTGGAAATCTTAGGCATTTAAACGCGAGCTAGCTATCCAGACGTATGATATTATAGGCCAAGGATATTTATGAGACCTTCTATGAAAATGACCTGGAATATATAGGTCATTTGCCCTAGGATACTATTTCAACCTATGGATATTTAAAGAAGGAAGTTGCACAATGTTAGATAAGGAGTAAGGCGTACGATCTTCAGCAATGTACACGTTACTCTCTCCTTTATTGTGCTTGTAGTGGATTTATGTGTGCTCCTTTATTTAGCTTTAATTTGCCACAGAGCTGAAGGAGAACCTGGAGACGACCCGCATGCTCATCTTATTCACTGTAAAATTATGATTTGTTTTTTCGCATCTTGTCTTTCCTTTTCAGGAGAATCGTGTAGTGTTCCTTTTCGTGCGTGATAAAGGTACCGCGGTGATGGAATATGAGGAGGTTACTTGTTTGATCCTGTGGTTGAGCTGTTGCCCTTGTTGCTATTGTTTCATTTTAGGTTCCTCGGCGTTGTACATATTTTGTTGGTTGTTGTTTCTCTGCTCAGGTTGCAAATTAGCAATGTCTTATTTGTAAGATGTTTATGAACTAAATTGTAGGAAAGAGAAATAGTGCAGGAAAGGGCAGAAGTGTGTACTAAAATCTGAACAAAGAAAAGTGAATTTAATTTAAAAAAGACTAATGTGGAGGAAATCATCAATAATGCTAAAAGAGTAGAAGAAGGTGCAGCAGAGGAAGAAGAAGAAATATACAGAGAAAATATAGCGACAATACAAACAGGGAAGAATGAATTGCATAACAGGGGAGAAGTACGATAAATCATAAAGATGCTGAAGAAGGGGAAGGCACCAGGAACAGGTGGAATACTTGCAGAGATGTTGAAAGAGGGAAGAGTTATCTTACAAGACAGAATGCACCACCTGATCTGTGTAATTTAGAGGAAGGAAAGGATTCAGGCAGAATGGTCTATCTGCCTGATATTTAAGAAAGGAGACCCAATGAGTTGCAGCAATTACAGGGGAATCGCCTTACTATGTACAGCATATACAATTTTGAGTATGTTACTGCTAAAACGATTAACACCATACGTTGAAGAAGTACTTGGATTCTAGCAAGCAGGGTTCAGAAAGGGAAAATCAACCATTCACCAACTGCATATAATAAGGCAAGTATTATCAAAGAGCTAGGAATTTCGCAGAGATGCACACTATCTATTTGTGGATTTTGCAAAAAGCATGTGACAGTGTGAACAAGCAAGCAATATGGCAGGAAATGGAAAGGGTACAAGTTCCCAGGAAACCAATTAAACTAACACAAGCATGCATAGAAGAAGCAACATGCTCAGTGCAAGTGAATGGAAAGAGGTCGAAGAAGTTCGAAGTGAGGACTGGAGTGCGACAGGGAGACTGTCTCTCCCCGCTTCTGTTTAATCTGGTACTAAAACGAGCACTGATGAAAGTAACAAACCTAGAGACAGTAATTCAACTGGATAGAAGAATCAACACCCTGGCATACGCCGATGATGTAGTCTTGATAGCACAGAAAAAGCAAGAGCTTGTTAAAATTACAAGAGTTTTAAGGGAAGAAGCAATTAGTGTGATCTCAAAGATGAATATGGAAAAGACCAAATACCTTATAGTGAGTAGAGAAAACAATAACTAACCCTTAGATATGGATGGAGAAATCTTTGAAAGAGTAAAAGCATTTAAATATCTTGGGGCAGTACTCAGAGAGAGCAATGATAGAGTCCAAGAAATAATAACCAGAATTCAAGCAGGAAACAGGTCAAGGTTTGCAGTCGGAAAGCTGCTCAAGTCCCGGCTTCTATCGGGACGCACGAATATAAGGATCTACCGGACTGTAATACAACCCGTGGTCCTAGACGGAACAGAGACCTGGACTCTGGCCCAAAAGACAGAAAGAAAAGTCATGGCATTTGAGAATACTGTGCTGAGACAGATTTTTGGACCAGTGAAGGATAGAGGAGCATGGAGAAAAGGGAAAAACCTAGAATTTCAGGAGTTGTACAATTTGCAAGACATTGTGGCAGTGATTAGAGAGAGGAGGATGAAGTGGTCTGGACACGTAATGCGTCGAGAAGGCCAGATAACCAGGCAGGTTAGAAAACATCAGAGACAAAAGACCAAAGGGAAGACCACGATTGAGATGGATAGATGGGGTCAGAGAAGATATGAGCAGAATGGGACTAACCGAAGAAGAATTCACGGATCGAAAAAGGTGGAGGAGGCTAATTGGCGAGGCCAAAAACCGACTACGGCTTGTGTGGCCTACGTAGTAAGTAGTAAGTGAGTAACGTGAACAATGATGTATTGGAATATTATAACTTCAGATTTACATTTTTGCCTTCAGCATAATAGCTGTGAAGAAATATATTACTCTTAAATATGTAAATGGAATTATCCTTGAGGAAGTTAACGTCATCTAAGCATCCAATATGTGTTTATATTATGAAATTGTCCGCCACGATTGTTTGATTTTAAATAACATTGTTAATAATTAATCACAAACTCATATTTTTGGCATACCACTGAACAGTTTGATAAAGAAAATTAAATAATCTTCCACCCACTTTGTAATTGTTTGCATTTAATACTTTTTCTTTTTATTGATTATTAAATGAGGAGCAGCCTTCCATGATAAAAATAACATCGATTGTTATTATTTATAACATGTAGAGAACCTTTTCCTCACCACTCATATGAATGAATATCTTTCCAATGCAATAACTATACAAGCGAAGTACCCGTCGTCTGCTAGCACTCGGACGTCCTGTAGGTCGATTCCCGGTGAATGAAGCAGTGGCGTACGAAGAACCGAAGAGAAAGATGACATGAAGAGGTGGAATTACCTGCTATGAACTACATAATATATATATTACCCAATTTTCTCTTAATATTATGATCATTTCTACTTTTAATAAATCCATTCAGCTTATTCGTTTACTACACTGAAGAAAATGGAAATTGCAACACCCAGAAGGAGTCGTGCTACATTGCTGCAATTGAACATGCAGGTCGAGTGTTCAGGTCCCTCTGACCGCAAGATTGGACAACAATCAATATAGGATGTGCCCACCACGAGCTGCAATACATTGATGAATTCGTCGAGGCATGGAGTCAATAAGGCCCTGGATCGCTTCCTGTGGAATTGTGGCCCATGCTTGCTGCACTGCACGGGTCAGTTGTTCCAGAGTTGTGGGTGGCTGAGGACGGTTGGCCAGTTGTCGACCCATCATGTCCCACACATGCTCAATAGGACTGAGGTACGGGATCTGGCGGGCCATTCTAAGGTTGTGATGTCGTGGAGAGCTTCTCTGGAGATGCGTGCAGTGTGAACCCGGGCATTGTCCTGCTGAAACATCCCATTAGCAATGTTCGCCATCATAGGGACAGCCACTAGATTGAGTACCCTATCAACGTATTGTCGAGCAGTCATAGTGCCCTCAACAAGCACTAATTGTGATTTCACATTAAAGCCAATAGCTCCCCAGACCGTAATGCTTGGTGTTGGCCCTGTGTGCATCTCGACAATAAGATCTGGGCGGCCCCTCTTCCCGGTACGTCGGCGCACACGATTCCGGCGATCACTGCGGGTAAGACAGAAGCGCGATTCATCACCAAAGACGACCCTATGCCATTCGTCGACCGACGTCGATCTTTCTCGACACAAGGCCAGCCTTATACGTCGCTGTTGTGGGGTCAATGGAACACCTTCTGCAGGGACACGGGCTCGTAAGCCAGCTGCACGCAGGCGATTACCAACTGTTTGTTGTGTAACGTGGGGTGCCACAGCTGCTCGAATTTGCGCTGCTGTTGCATGGGGTTCAATCCGGGCCATCCGAATGCTGCGGCGATCCTCTCTCACAGTTGTCTGTCGCGCTGGGCTTGTGCCAGGTCTACGTGTGGGTATCTTCATTTGACCACTGCTGCCATACACGTTGTACCGTAGATGTCTGTCAGCCAACACGTGCAGCGACAGTCCTTAGCGATAATCCAGCCTCGCACAGCCCAATTATCTGAGGCCTCTCAAAGGGCGACAGTTGTTGATAGGGTGCTCCTCTCTGTCATCGAGGCATGTTTGACGGGGAACACTTCACTGCACAGACTGCAAGTCAACTACGCTACACCAGAGTCCGTATACTGGAGTTGATTCCTTCGCGACCAATCACGTGGGGAGACATGTAGCAACAATCCAATGGGTCTGAAACTTTGATCGTTTACATACGTACATGGCATCGTTGCATCCTGAAAATCAACACAAACGACCGATGCTTTCATGGTGTTGCAATTTCCATTTTCTTAAGTGTAATATCATTCCACGTCATGTCCCGACTGACAGCACGGAACATACCGCTTGGTCAAGCAGTTCGTCTCCTTACTCTTAAATCTTTCTACCCCAATGACTGTAACATTACAAGCAACCAAAGACATTTACGTGACAATCAGACCACAGTGACAGTTGATGGTAGAATATTACAAGCTGTTTAACGTCCCACCGACACAGATGTCTTACGGCAACTGTGGGTTAGAAAAGGGCTAGGAGTGGAGTGAAAACTGGAAACCACGGAAGTTCAACTTCAGGGTTGCCGACTGTGGAGTTCGAAACCACTATCTTCCGAATGCAAGCTCACAGCTGCGCGCCCCTAATCGCACGGCCAACTCACGCGGTATGGTAAAATGAGATCTTGGTTCAAAGTAGTTACAGGGCCTAGCCAAGGCCTAATCTTTCACAGTTTACAATATTTCGAGTGTCTCCTGTAGAGCGGGGTTTCGTCTTAGGCCAGAGAGATCGCCACTCTCTGTGATGATGTGGGCCACGGTGAAGTCCGTACCACAAGAACACACTCTTTAAGAGGTAAGAGGGTGTAGATTTTCCATGACCTACCCTCAGCCTACACAAAACTACGGCTCTCTCCGTAAAGGCCGGAAAGAGAACCGTGACAAGCAGTTGTCCCCTTAACTCTTCTCAGGACCCAATTTTCCAGCCGGTACCGGATTGTTGCATGTCACCGACACTTTTCAATATACATGCTGGAAAGGTAATCAATAAGACTTTAGAAAAATAAAAAGGACTTGTAGTGGGAGTAGAAAGATTAAAAACCATCAAATACGCTGATGACATGTCTGTGCTACCAGAAACGGAAGAAGGTAATTATGGAGAATATTGTAAATGTGGGTAAAGAATTTGGAATGAAGCTGAACATTGGCAAGACCAAAATGATGAAAATAGGAAAAGGAGACGACACAACTAATATACCAATATGTGAAATAGTTTTAGAACGGGTTCAATCATTCCAGTATTTGTTGTGTAACGTGGGGTGCCACAGCAGACGTTGTACAGAGGAAGTGAGACGCAGAATATCCATGAGAGAGAGGGCTTTGGGGAGAGTGAAAGATTATCTGACAGTTAGAAAAATAAAAAGGACTTGTAGTGGGAGGAGAAAGATTAAAAACCATCAAATACGCTGATGACATCAAACTTAGGAAGAGGTTTGCCAAATGTTTTGTGTGGAGTGTGGTGTCTTATGGTTCTGAAACTTGGACAGTCAGATAGAAAGAACATAAATATTAAGAGAGTTTTGAAACGTGGTTATGGAGACGAATGAAGAAAGTGAAATGGGCCGATAGAGTGAGAATGAGGAGGTGCTGAGCAGGGTAGGAGAGGAGAGGAACTTCATGATGATGATACAGAAGAGGGAAACATCTTGGATTGGTCGCATATTACGAAAAAATTGTCTACTACAGAGAATCATGGAGGGATAAGTTGAAGGAAAAAAGAGGAAGAGGACGAAGAAAGTTTGGAAAGCTGACAGATGTGAAGAGAGGAAGAAGAAGAAGTTACAAACAAAGGAAAATGCTCAGGACATCCAGTTGATACCTGTCTAAGGACAGTTTTGCTGAAAGAAGAAGACAGTTTCCCACTTGACACTGGTGACTTATTCAAAATAAGGGCTATCTTTCCTTTTTAAATGCCAGAGCACGTTTCAGCTGATTCATAAGAGTAAACCTCTTAGCCCCGTGTTGGCAAGCTAATTAAATGAATGTTTCAAGGCATTTTGAAGTTGGTTGCTCTAGGGTGGCGCGTGTTCAGTGGATGAGAACTGGCCGTATGTTTTCCAGCCACTTGATGTACGCTCATTGATGATTTAAACGCTATATTTTGATACACGCAAGGCCGGTGTTTATCACCGCTCGTCTTATCTGCACGCCACATCTTACACACTCACACTTCTCGTACGTGTACAGACTGACAAACAGTCCTCAGCCCAACAGTTAATACAACATTACCCGTGTCCTTCAATGGAAGAGTTATAAAGTGGTGGTGCAACGCTCAGTAGCTCAGGCGGTAGAGCGCTGGAATTCTGAGCTCTATTTGGCAGGTTCGATCTCCCACGGTATTTAAAGGTGCTAAAATACATCAGCCTTAGATATATCAGCAACTTAATGAACTCCTGCGGGACAAAATTCCGGCACATCGGCATCTCCGGTAAGAGTAAAAGTAGTTAGTGGGGCGTAAACCAATGTCATTAGATTAGATTAGAAACTTGTTCGTGATTACTGTTTTAAGAGGAAGTACAACTGGGCAGCCGTCCTCCATTAACAATAATCAGAGGGAAAACATGGAAGGGGTCTGGCACTTCGAAAAATGAAGGTATCGGCTAAAGAAAAGGAAGGGCCACGAAGGGCACGAAAATGAAAGACTCCCTAGGCCTCAGAAACCTAATACCGTCGGGTCGGAGAGGTCTCATAGGAAAGATAAGTGGAAGCATTGCCAGACTCAGCTAAGAGAGTTGTGGGCACCAACTCACGCTGACCACCTGTTGGTCACCTTCTACGACGGGCAGAGGATACAGTGGATGTCTTTCTACTGCCCCACGCACAGGGGGATGAACGCTGAAAGGCGTAACAGTATGTATTTGTTTAAAGTTACCCCTTGACTGAAACTTGTGTTCGATGACAGAGCGACAGGAATAGGCTTGAACTGGGAAGAAAGCGGTTGTGGCCGTAAGGTAC
This sequence comes from Anabrus simplex, assembly GCF_040414725.1. Lineage (NCBI taxonomy): Eukaryota > Metazoa > Arthropoda > Insecta > Orthoptera > Tettigoniidae > Anabrus > Anabrus simplex. The sequence continues at coordinate 168,234,910 of NC_090268.1, forward strand.
AAACTCAGCATTTGGTTCGTGTGGAAATTGGGAAACCAAGGAAAATATCCATCTGAGCTTTCGACGGTGGGGTCCGAACCCTCCTTCCCCCGAATTCAAGTCTACAGCTATATAACCTGTACCGCGTAGCCGATCTCTTACATTCTATTGGGAGATTTAAGTCATAAGTCTATAGGCAAGTTTTTGTAACGTTCCATGTGGTCATATTCATTTCTATTTAACTACCGCATACTACATCTACTCTACTCTGTTTGCCACATTCCTGCTTTGGTCTCCCTACCCCTACCGGTCTTCCCGCTAAAACTAACTGGGTGTCACAAGATAACCTCTTAATCTCTTATTTTGGTCAAATATCGCCAATTTGTTTTCCTCTTACGAACTTGATTCAGCATGTCTTCATTTGTGACCAGCTCTACTGATCTCACCTTCCGCATTCTTCCGTAACATCATATTTCGAAAGCTTCTCCTCTCGCGTCTTCTGCGCTAGTTTTCGTTCATGTTTGAATTCCACACAACGCCACATTCAACTCAGAAGTTTTTCAGAAACATCTTCCTAATACTGTACATATGCCTATGTTTGAAGTGAGCAAATTTGTTTTCCTTAAAGAAGGCCGCCTTCCTTGCTTATGCCAGCCTGCATTTTCTCATAATTACCGCTGCTTATTTATTTTTCTATGGCCGACGCCGACCCATACCGTAAACTACTATTTTCTCCATTACCTCATTTATATCCCATTACTTTTAATTCGAATTTATTTATTTTCATCTTGTAGACTACTTCTTCTTCAACAATTACCCAGGAATTTTTGGTGGAGATGATTATTGTTTCAAGAGAAGTGCAGCTGGGCAACCATACCCTCTTGACACTAGCCAGAAGGAAAATGCAAGATGTCTGACACTTACATGAATGAAGGTATCGGCAAGAGAAAGAGAAGGGCTATGAAGGGCGTGAAAATAAAGGACTCCCTAGGACTCGAAAACCTGGGTCGAAAGAGAACAAGACTTGACCAAGGGAGGTCCGATAGAAAAGATGAAATTGAGGAGGCTGACATAAGTAAATCGAAGTAAAGCCAGACTCATCTAGGGTAACCGTGATCGCCAACCCACGCTCCAAAGTTGAGAGTCCCTCGTTTACCATTTCGACACCTCAGGGCGGAGATACCGTGGATGTATTCTACCACCACCCCCTCTCCCACCCACAGAGGATCTCAGAAATTTCTCCCAGATCTTCGACAGATTCAAATGAAAGAATAATACTTCTTCTTTCTGCCAAGTCTACTCTCTTCCTCCGCAACACATCAGTCCTTGTTGTCGCAAAAGCAAGATGTTAATATTCTCTCTCCTCCTTTTGTCTTTCGATTTTCCACTTCAAAATAAGTTGCAGCACCTTGTAATTTTCGCCACGAACTTCGTGTAAGCTATATTTCTGATTTTGATATCAACCAGTAGTTCTTTTTTCCTGTGAGTGCGTTGTAAATCCACTTCATTGCTTATATGATACATCACCAGCAATTCTCAGAGTTTTCATTTCCCTTCCATGAACTGTGATTCATTTTCTAAATCCCTCTTCCACATTATCACCTATTAAATGTAACAATTGAAAGGGAATGGGGGCAGGCTCTCGCCCTGTCTTACTCCTTTGTCGATACTCTCTTCTGTTTGACATAAATATATCTCATGGCTGGCGTTCATCTGAAACTTTGAGTTACGGAAGTTAGCGTCACACAATTGTAACCCTAGCAACATGAGGCGTACAAGACGGATAACAGGGTAGAGGTTGACTGCCTATCCTTTGCGAACGACGTAGCTATAGTAAGGGAGACGGAAGAAGATGCAAAGAAACAACTGGACAACATGAGCAACATAGCCAGAAGGGTAGGGTTACTGATCGCCTACGAAAAGACAAGGACTCTTAATATAGCAGAAAGAAACAGGAGCAGCGAGGGGATAAAAGAGGGAAGTGAAAAAAATGAGGACTACCTACTGTACCTTGCGACCGGAGAAGTGTGCAATAAAAGAAACATATCAACCGACTCGAAGATCAGGCACTAGGAAGCCAGGGTCAGAGCAACTGGAGAAAGAAGAAACAAACCCGAGAAAGGTGCCGAGACCAAAAAGAAGAGGTGAAATGTGGGGAACGTAGATCAATGGACGAACTGTTCCGAAACATGAAGATCTCCCACAAATAAAACTGAGAGGAGCAAAATTTGCTGGACATTTGATCAGGATGGTCATTGAGAGTAGAGCAGGGTAAACACCGGGTACGGCGCGAGGAAGTAAGTGGGTTGTCGAACTTCGGAATGACTGGACTGAGATGGATATCAAGGTGGAAGGGACAGAAAACTGGATAAATAAATATACACCAACCAGTAATACAAAACTCAGTGGTGGGGGGAGACAAGAGAAAATGATGATGACGAAACTTGTTGTTTAACGAGGCCTAGCATCTAGGTCATCGGCCCCTAATGGTAGAAAATGAGGCGAAATATAATAACAATTTAAAAGTCCAAAACTCATCCACTGACAAGAATTCAAAACGTGATTATGAAGAATGAATGGATGTATATGAATTTAAAATGATCACTGGATCCAACTCACAAAACTGAAAGTTAAAAATAATTCCAAAATTAATCCACTGACTAGAATTCAAAAAGACGACGATGAACCATGATTATGAACTTAAAAAACAATTAGTGGACCCGACACGCAATGCCCCACCTTCGCAGAAACTATTTTAAAACAATAGGATATACCGACCAAGGGACTGCTTCCAAAACACAATCCTGAATGGTTCATGCTTGTTGTCTAAATGGATACAAAATCCAGGTTAACGGCCCCTCATAATGGTACCTATCGTTAGTAAAGTAGAACCATTGTATTTTTCATCTAGCTGTAGTAATAAAGAGTAACGTAGACTCACGGTATCCCACACATTGTGGTACTGCTCACAAGTAGCCTAATGTACATCACACAGGTAACGCAGACCAATGGTGTTTCTCATATAGGCGTACTAATCACAGGGACCCGTGCTATCCCGTGGTGTTTTTCACGTAGTGGGTACTAATCACGGGCAACGCAGACCCACGGTGTCGCTCATAGAGTGGTACTAATCACAGGCAACGCAGACCCGAGGTGTCGCACATAGAGTGGTACTAAACATAGACCCGAGGTGTCGCACATAGAGTGGTACTAAACATAGACCCGAGGTGTCGCACATAGAGTGGTACTAAACACAGACCCGCGGTGTCGCACATAGAGTGGTACTAAACACAGACCGGAGGTGTCGCACATAGAGTGGTACTAATCACAGGCAACGCAGACCCACGGTGTCGCTCATAGAGTGGTACTAATCACAGGCAACGCAGACCCAAGGTGTCGCTCATAGAGTGGTACTAAACACAGACCCGAGGTGTCGCACATAGAGTGGTACTAATCACAGGCAACGCAGACCCAAGGTGTCGCTCATAGAGTGGTACTAAACACAGACCCGAGGTGTCGCACATAGAGTGGTACTAATCACAGGCAACACCCAGATCCATAGTGTTTCTCACATAATGGTTCTAATCAGAGGCAACGGAAGCCTGTGGTGTTCTGCATATAGTGGGTACTAATCACGGGTAGTGTAAACCCACAGTGAACCACACTCTGCAGCTACTAATCACAAATTATTGTGTACCTAGCATAGTGATACTACTCGCAAGTAACGGCAATCCGTGGTGTTGCCCGCGTGACGGTACTAATCACAAGTAATATCATGGTCCTAATTCGAACATTCCTTGGTCGTCCATTTTAGTCGCCTCTTACGACAGGCAGGGGATACCGTTAGTGTATTCATCTGCTTACCCTACCCACAGGGGTGAACAAGAGAAGACGAGAGAACTGGAGAGAAGGAGAGAGAGAGAGGATGAAGATGTTCTGGGAGAAGAAGAAGGAAAGGCAAACCAAGACAAATCTCCCCGCAATCCTACAGATGCCGTAACGAAAGAAGAAGAAGAAGAAGAAGAAGAACCTAGCATCCGTGCAGGCCGTGTTGTAAGGTATGGATGGATGGCCATGACCGGGAGACTTACTTATGATCGTTTGATTTGCGCAAATAGAAAAGTGGTTCCTTTTCATATTCCTGGGAAGCAGTGATATACTTGTTAACACTTGTCATTCACATCCTCTAGTTATTGACAAGACGTGCACACGAATTGCAAGGTTCCCGGGAGATGTCCACTCTCAAGTAATTGTTTTCTCAGCAGAAGCCGGACCGCGCCGTGATGGCCATGCACATAAATTACTCGCTACTCCTGTTATCCAATCTCGTGAAAACCTCGGCCCGTTTCCCTCTTAACTGAGTCGGGATGCTGCAGTTCCACGACACCACCATCAGCTTCTCCTCTACATCCTCTTCAGTCACTGCAAGCTTGATCATGATAATCCTTATGATTGTTATTTATTTTAAGAGCAACTACTTCATAATTATCCTCCTGTGGGTTGTGAGTTTCACAAATATTAGAAGTCCTCTCAGTTTTTATTACTGGGTGAAAGTTCCTTTTGGGAATCATTGTAAGTACCTACTGTATGTGTTAATAAAACGATAGATCTTTATTGGAGTGATCACATAAATATGATTGTTAATTAAGTGTACAGATATCTGCACATGGTTATGAGGGTGTTTAGGGGTTGTAGTAAGGGTGTAAAGGAGAGGGCATACAAGTCTCCGGTAAGACCCCAAGTAGAGTATGGTTCCAGTGTATGGGACCTCCCCAGGATTACTTGATTCATGAACTCGAAAAAATCCAAAGAAAAGCAGCTTGATTTGTTCTGGGTGATTTCCGACAAAAGAGTAGCGTTACAAAAATGTTGCAAAGTTTGGGCTGGGAAGACTTAGGAGATAGGAGACGAGCTGCTTGACTAAGTGGTATGTTCCAAGTTGTCGGTGGAGAGATGACGTGGAATGACATTAGTAGACGAAAAGGTTTCGAGCGGTGTTTTTAAAGGTAGGAATGATCACAATATATGAAGATATTGGAATTGAAGAGGACAAATTGGGACAAATATTCTTTTATAGGGAGAGGAGTTAGGCAATGGAATAATTTACCAAGGGAGATGAGCAATAAATTTCCAGATTCTTTGCAATCATTTTAAAAATGGCTGATTGATTTTAAAGACAGGGAAGAACCTCGACTCCCCAGACCTCACAATCTTAATATCCTTTTCCACAATTGTCTTTAACTCGCACCGGCAACCATAGGTCTCAGGGTGACGATGGGATAAGAAAGGACTTGGCGTGGCAACGATGTGGCCGCGGCTATAATTAACACCTGATACCTTCGGGGTTGTCACACAACAAGAGTTGAACAGAATAGGACAGAAAGGAAACTTGAAAGTGAGCAGCCGAACCAAGACCTGCAGATGTGCGGAATAGAGGGTACTGGAGAAACATTTCTTTTCCCCAATTAATTAGTTCCAACACGGAACTGTGGCTGCTGTCGTCAGGATATAATAATATATCATGAAAAACCACGAGCTTCATCTGGTGTAAGTCAAGTGAGTTTGATTTCGATAAGTAGCTGCACTACATTCTAGACTGCACGACTTCTAGCAAAAGGACGCGGAAACATAGTACTGGGCTTGATATTTCTCTGGACTACACACTGAGCTAGCATACATTTTCCACATTCTTCAATATTAAACATTTAAGATATCGCTCGCAATCAATTGACTATTAATTATCCAACCTCTCGGACTCGGTTCGTCTGTACTCTTCAAAACTCCTCGGACTGAATTCTTTAATTTTTATGAATTTGTTTTACGCCACACGAACACAGATAGGTCTTATGGCGACGATAGGATAGGAAAGGGCTAGGAGTGAGAAGAAATCGGCCGTAGCCTTGATGAAGGTACAGCCCCAGCATTAGTCTGGTGTGAAAATGGGAAACCACGGAAAACCATCTTCAGGGTTGCTGATAGTGAGGTTCTAACTATGACGGAAGAAACGTGTGCGAAACCCCCTTCCTAAACCTTTTCGGACTGGAAAATGAACATTGAAACTTGTATCCCTAGGCTTTTCGCCAATGAACTTCTTCACTGTTTCTTATTTAATGTGGTCAGATTTTCCACATAAATATTCTCTACGTGTGTACGGAGAAAAAATGGAAGGGGTCCGACACTTCGAAAAATGAAGGTATCGGCCAAAGGAAGTCAAGGGCCACGACGGGCATGAAAATGAAAGACGCCCTAGGCCTCCATACGTAATACCTTCGGGATCTGAAAAGAACAAGAATTGACCAAGGAAGGTCGGATACGATAGATGAAAGTGAGGAGCCTGGCACAAGTGGAAGCAATGTCAGGACTCAGCTAAGGACCCCGTGTTCGCCAAGCCACGATCCAAAGTTCAGAGCCTAAGGGGATCCAAAATCCAGGACATCCGGCCCCTCATGGTGGTACTTATCGCTATTAAAATAGAACCATAGTATTTCTCATGTTGCTCAAAAGTAGCGTACACTCACGGTGTTGCACACATTATGTACTACTTACAAGTATTGTACGTCGCACAAGTAACGCAGACCTATGGTGTTTCTCACACAATGGCGCCACTCATGCGCAACACAAACCCATGGTGTTCCTCACCTAGGTGTACTAATCTCAGTGACCCATACTAACCCGTGGTGTTCCTCAAATAGTGGGTACTAATCAGAGGCAATGCAGACCCACGGTGTCACTTATATAGTGGTTCTAATCGCAGGCAACGCCCAGACCTGTGGTGGTGTTTCTCACAGCCCGTGGTGTTCCGCATATAGTTGTACTAATCACAGGTACTGTAAACCCACAGTGAACCACTCTCCGCTGTTACTAATCACAAACCTATTGTGTACCTAACATAGTGGTACTACTCGGAAGTAAAGGCGACCCATGGCGTGCCGGCGTGTTGGTACTTATCACAAGTAGTTTCATGGATCTAATTCAATCATCCCTTGGTCGCCCCTTTTTGTCACCCCTTACGAAACGCAGGAGATACTGTGGATGTATTCTTCGCAGTGGTCGAATGTTAGGTGCCCTCTCCACCCCCCCCCCCAAACCCCCACCCCCACCCCTCCTTCGAGCAATCACTCTTCGCGGCTTTGGTCACAGGAGCAACTGCCGCCTCGGGCCCAGCGATCTTGACAGGTATCGAGGACCTGAACGACGAACCGGGCAGAGTCTGAGATATGCTGAAGTCTAGGGTGTTGGGAGATGCATTCGAAGAATTGAACGAACGGCGCCCTTCCTGATAGGATCTTTTTCTCACTGAGATATACCGGAGAGTTCCGATCTCGAGGTGAAAGAAGTTGTGCACTCTTCCGTGTTATGAGCTCCTCTTCCACTTGTATCGCGTACTGACGGATCCGAACAACGCGATACCATATGCTCGAACCTCCGGCATTGATAGCAACGCATGGGAGGCGCGGGTACGGCGTGACATTGCAACGATAGGTTGTTACCTTGACTTTTTCTGGTAACACTGACAATTTGAAGGAGACAATGAACGCAACCGTGGCAACGTCCTCGCCGTTGACTTTAATGTCCCGGACGTGTGTCACGCCACGGTGCTTAATGTCTACCATCAACTCATCGTCAGTGTTCAAGATGAGATCGTGGTGGAAGATAACCGCACGAACCAGATTTAAGGATTTTTGCTCCTCCTTTTTGACTGGGATATCGCTAAAGTGTTTGCACTTGAACAACCGACCAGCTTGCAAGGCAGTCCGCGTCTTTAACAACAATCTACCGTTGCGCATTTTTCAGATCTTCCAGTTCACCTTAGAAACCTTCTATGTATCTTCTAAAGAAAATAGTCTCAACCAGCTTGAAGTCATTTACGTCAGTTCTAGTAGCAACCATAAAACCAGAGAATGTGGATCCCATACCTTCACGCTGCGCATGTTCCCAGGGTGTGGAACCCCCTCAGGGAATCACCTGACCACCTTGGGCAGACTGAAGACGTTCCGAAGCCACGCCCGAAATCACTCTCCCCGAATGCTACCCACACCGACCAGGGGCCTCTTTAGCCGAACCAAGCAGCCAAGGCCATACCCACCTGGTCGTGGCAGGTATTGCCCGGGGTCCGATTTTGGACCATGCCTAATACGGATAACTGAGACAAGAAGCATTAAGACTACCTTCCTCCAATCACCAGCAATAGCATGTACCCCATAGGGTGTACAGAATAATAAATATAGATAAAAATAAAAACAATTAATAATAATATGTCCTGGCATTCGGCTGTGCGGGGACCTGTGTTGCCAGGCGGATACTACTGCGCGGGTACATGGCGCTCCCCCCGACGTTATTTTTGGAAATACCGTCTGGCTTTTGGGCGCAATCTCACACGTAAGAGGCCCATCAAGAATTTTGAATCGTTCGACAGCTAACACACTAAAAAGGAACATAGTCCATTTCCGTTCCTAGGTAGCTCTTTTAGTCGCTTCTTACGACAGGCAGAGGATACCGTGGGTGTATTCTTCTTCTTCATCCCCCATCCACAGTGGGTCTGAATTCACTTAACACTCTCCAGAGAACCCTCGTATATAAGCACTCGACCTGTCAGCGAGATGGCAAGAAATCCAGTTAATAAAACTAGCTTTATCAAGATCAGTCCCTACTTAACGGAGCTGAAGGTTGCCTACACGCAAATGAATTATGAGACTCATCCTTCATCACCAACGCGCGTGGTATTTACTGAGATACAGATGCGAGAACTAGGCTCCATGAGCGCCCTCTTACCGTACCCATTCGCTATATACTTAGAGAGTGCCAACAACCACCGCGACATGAGAAGATTATTATTATTATCAGGCAACTGCGAGCAGTTTGTCTAAGTGCAAGGGCCCTTTCAAACGATTCGACTAGTGGCGGCGATCGGTGGCGGCAACTTACAGCGGAATATTATTTTAAATGAGAGCTATCATACGTGGCGACTGCAGTTGCGAGACCGGGAAACAGTCAGATAAAAGCACACAGAAAGCGTTTTGAAGCAGCAAGCATTAACAAGCGGTCCTGAGCAGTTGAGCGCGTGGAATCAAGCCAGTGCTTGAACATGGGAGAAACGGCTCTACTGCTCACTCGCTTGCAGCCCAACGCCGCTTCAAGTCAGATCAGTTTGTTTCCTGCTGCTCAGCTGTAAGTGTGTTGTCCCGAGCTCACCATGTCTTTTGGAATAGAGGATTTGATTCCATAAGTTTTTAAACGATCGGTACTGAGAGATGTACCTCACAAATATTTTAAAGAAAGAAACGTTATCTGACTGAGGTTGTTTATTATTGTCCGTTGTTCGGAATATCATTATGTAGGCTATTTTTTACCTTAGTATGAAAATATGCTTCTCTCAGTTAATAAAAAAATGCAATAATTTCTGTAGTGACGGAATGTTATTTTCTTATGGATTTAGTTTCCTCTATTAATGGTTGAATGCTTAATTTTATTACTTCATACGAAGTTCCACACATAAACGATCTAATTTCCGTATTGTCTTACTTTATACTAAACTGTGCTTCTTTCAGTTAATCAATAAAATACAATAGAACTATTGTTGGTATTTTACTTACTCTACTCTACCACGTTATTTTTTTCTGTAACTTAGTTCCATTCTCTGGAACCTGGGTTTCAGTTTGTGTAAACATTTAGCAAATGTCTCTATAGACATTCAGAAGTATTAAAAAATTCATTCATTCCAGTTACGTAATTCTTTATACAAGTTATTAAACTCGCCGATGCCTTCCCCCCATAAATTAATTTAATGAGTCTACTGTCTCTGGCTGTCAATCAGATCAATACACACTAGAGAAACTTCGCTTAGCAATACGAATCTCGCAAATCGTGATAGCATTGGCGGCTTGTTGTCTATACAATTACTGTTGCAATACTGCTTTCTGTCTGACCAATACACCAGCGCAGCTCAACACTGCTTTCCTGCTTGCTCTCGCTTGTTACTGCTCCAAGCATAAACCTGCTTTCTGTTTGGCCAACATACCAGCGCAGCTCAACACTGCTTTCCTGCTTGCTCTCGCTTGTTACTGCTCCAAGCATAAACCTGCTTTCTGTCTGGCCAACATACCAGCGCAACTAAACACTGCTTTCTTGCTTGCTCTCGCTTGGTACTGCTCCAAGCTTAAACTTGCTTTCTGTTTGGCATTAGCCTAAGAACTGCCACCTCCTTAAATTGCGAATCTGGCATGGTACCAGCCAAGAAAATGGCTTGGATGACTAATTGTCGGCCACAGTTCCCAATAGCATATCCAGAGCTATCCTCATTGAAGGACTTGTGGCTAAGAGTCCTCTGTAGGAAAAGAGCTAAGATATTCAAACAATTGGTGAGATTTGAATGAGTGCGAAATTACCACCAATTCGTTTGAAGGATGTAAAACGTGAGCTAGCCATCGGATATTACTTGGCGCAGCCGGGAGTCGCATAAAACTCGACACACTCAATTCATCTATACGCTCCAACTTCCTCCAACATAATCCACATGTACTGTCCAACCTCCTCGGATTCAGTTCACCTGAACTATTCAAATTCATCAGACTCTATTCACCAATAATACTTCTAAACATGTGGGCGGGCTGTCCGCTACTTTAGCTCCTTATGTTGTTGTTCGTTCCCACAGCTTCTATCTATAATATACAAAGTAAAAGGAAGGTGGAAGGCCTGGAATTTAAATTCAATAACCTGTTGATTAGATCACTACTGCACTCATATACACAGAATTCTTAAATCCGACTCCCCTACGGGTGGGGGCGGTAGAATAACATACACGGTATCACCCTGCCTATGGCAAGGGACCCCAGGGGCTCTCAATTCGGGAGTGTGCATTGGCGACTACGGGGCTCTTAGCTGAGTCCTGGTATTGCTTCCATTTACTTGTGCCCGACTCCTCACTTTCATCTACCTTATCCGGCCTCGATGTACAACTCTTGTTCTTTTCCGACCCCGACGGTATTAGAACACGCGAGGCCTAGGATGTCTTTCAGTTTCACGCCCTTCGTGGCACTTGTTTTCTTTGGCTGATGCCTTCATTTTTCAAAGTGTCAGATCCCTTCCATTTTTTTTCTCTCTGATTAATGCCAATAGCGGATGGTTGCCCAGTTGTACTTCCTCTTAAAGCAATAATCACCAGCACTCGTAAATTCGAACCTAGAGCACCTCACCTGGAAGGAAACTATGGCTGTTATCGTCCTAAATGGAACTGAGATGTGTCTCTGGGCAATAATAGGCCGTGCGTTCACACATTAGTACTAGCCAATTAATGCGCATAATTGACTGCCTACGGGGTTTCGTTTGAGTCTGATCTGTTTCAAAGTGCGCGTGTATGCTACAATCTCTAGAAAGAGAGGCCGAAGATGGCCCTACACTCACCACGCGCGCTTCTAACCTTGTTTTCCACTTAGTTTGATAAAACATGTAAGCTATATTAGAGTCATTTGTCCGGGCATCTCCGTAATTTTAATGCTGAAATTAAAAAACTCGCTGTAGTCTTTGAAACAGCGAAACTCACTCCCACCTCGCTAATAGACTTTCGTCCAGTCCACACACTGAAGGACGGAACGGCTCTTCTGGCGTACTTCCTGCGTACACGTAGTGAACTATTCAAATTTTAAAATATTTTCACCTGGATATTTTGTATATGAAGACAACGAAGACTGTTCATTCAGGATTATCAGTCTTTGATGACATGACACTCCAAACACTGTGTTACACATGTTGAATTTTTATTAAAATTCTTGCTCATAACTTTCGCTTACTACCTTCCTCTGTGCGTTAGTGGTATATTGTCGGCTTTCATATTCAAGGTTGGTTTTATTTTTACGTCGTACCGACACAGATAGGTCTCATGGCGACGATGAAACAGGAAACGGCTGGGAGTGGAAAGAAAGTGACTACGGTGGTGGTGGTGGTGGTGGTGGCGGTGGTGGTGGTGATCGTTGTTTCAAGATGGAATACAACTACGAAACCATCCTCTCTGAACAAATTAAGTGAAAAAAACTTTAAAAAATTGAAACACTGTATTAAACGAACTAACTTAAAATGAATAATATAAACAACAAAGATTTTATTACCCCGCAAAGACATTAAAAACTTGGAATGTAGAAGCCCTTTATTAATCTTCCGTCGCACATAAAGCGAATGACGAGATCAGCAGTAGTCACGTCATCGGCTGGTATGAGTTCGGATGTCTCCTGCAGACCGAGGTTCCGTCTTAGGCCAGAGAGATCGGCACAGTCTGTGAGGATGTGGATCTTACTGGTATCACGCTGAATTCGGCACCACAAGAACACACTCGGAGGTCTTGCTTCTTCAGGTAGTAAAAAATGAAATGGCATATGGCTTCTAGTGCCGGGAGTGTCCGAGGATATGCTTGGCTAGCCAGGTGCAGGTCACTTGATTTGACACCCGTAGGCGACCTGCGTGTCGTGATGAGGATGAAATGATGACGAAGACGACACAAAAATCCAGCCCCCGGGCCAGCGAAATTAACCAATGTTGGTTAAAATTCCCGACCCTGCTGCGAATAGAACCCGGGACCCCTGCGACCAAAGGCCAGCACGCCATGGAGAATAACGCCATGGAGTCGAACTTAAGGTGGCAAGAGTGTGTAGATCTTCCATGACCTATCTTCAGCCTACATAAAACTTCGGCCTCTCTCCCTAAAGGCCGGAAAGAGGACCGCCACACGGCAGTTGTCTTCTTAATTGCTTTCAGCTTGTTGGGAGTTCGGATGGCTGGCCACTCCGATTCTCATGACGCCAACATGGTTCAACGTAGCTGAGAACAAATATCAGTAGCAGATACGTTCGTAGGTATGGGTGGTAAAACTGCCGCTTTGTTTTCAGATTGATCCGCAAGTTCATTTCTTGCAATCCCAACGTGGCTTGGGAGTTACTCTGGTTAACACAGTCTGGCTAGAAAGTCACGAGTGGGTGTTGCGAGAAACAAGTGTCAATAGATTTCAGAGAACTTAAAGATTGATAAAAACTACAAATTGACCTCTTTCGTCACTCATCGCAAGCTCTAGAGCTTGTAAGATGACGAAGACTCCGCATTACCTGAGACGAAAGAGCATCCAACACTTTCTCCTCCCTTAGAACCATCCGTGCCTTCCAAGAGCTGTAACACGAAATTATGATTATGAAATTATTTGTATTGAGTTGTTCACTCTGAACACGACAGATAATTTTAATAACAATTGTGGGATGTGATTAGCCATGGATTTCGACCCATATGATCTAGATTAGAGTGCTAATGGTGGTGATTGTTTTTTTTAACCATCCTTTCGGAACAAATTAAGTGGAAACAAAAATGAAAATAAAATAATTTATTCGACGATCGATTTTGAAAAAGATGTAAAAATAAAGCAAAGACGTATTTTCTTAAGCCGAAATTGACACAATCACATCGAAAGGGAACGTAGTTTCCCTACGCAACAGAACACTTCACATTTATATGCCCTTGATTAATCCACTTCGTCTTAGTCCAGAAAGACAGGCGGACTCTGAATCAAATGCTATTACTGATCCGTAGTTCATCCTGGAGTAGAATTACAATCAAACCTTCCACCAAACTCAAAATGAGCCAGATTGTTGGCAGCGACTCTAAAATTGACTGGGATAAGCTGAAAAATTATTAAACCCCATCGAAGATTTCGCCATGTCATGTGTTTTCCCGTGGAAGAACTTGAGTTCAGTGTAATCTGCTTTGTACCATGAGCAGCTGTAGCCTGGGAAAGGACACTCACTTAATGAACAGAGGGTATAGCTGGGTTGTAATTCAACTGGTGGATCCATCCTCGTTAAGAAACAATCTGTCGGTGCTTTAGTATCAAAGGGAATTATTTCTGATTATTGGATTCTACAATAAGGACAGCGCATTTTTTTAATCCATCCGCTCAGTGGGAAGTTAACGAATGGGCAGGCGAAAGTCAACATGCTCTGTTTTCTTTCTGTAGGAGTTGTTGAAACTGCAAATATTGACTCAGTAAATGAGAGGTAGACACTAAGGTAAAATATTTGAAAAGTATTAAAGTGGATCCTAATTTGAGTGACTAATCTAATCCATGCCCAATAACATGAGGAAGGTCTTTGTCCTTGTATCTGTCTGCCAGTTAGACATAATGTTTCATTTTGAATGTTGTTCGCTTAATTTAGAAGTTTAAGAGATATTTTGTCCTTGTGCTTTTCTCCTGTGAGTGAAGGCATATAATCTACTTATGGTGGCCTGTCGTAAAAGACGACCAAAAGGGGTTTTTGGTGGTCACTTTTTTAAGATAAAGTAGAACTGGGTAATCATCCTCTCTTTAATTAGAAAGGAGAAAGGAAGAGGTCAGTTACTTTGAAGAATGAAGATACTGGCTAAAAAAAGACGAAGTCCACCAAGGACGTGAAAATAAAAGAATCCCTAGACCCGCACAGCTTCCAAGTCAGTAGACCTAAAGGCAGTTGTTCTACAAGACAGTAGGTCCAAAAATCAAGAAAGTCTAAGTTGAATGACGCCTATGGCACCAAAGAGCACCAAAATGTCTAAAAGTAAATTAAGTAAAGCATGTCCAACCGCTATTTTGTCATAATTAGTGGATACACTGTACGTATATTAATGCCTTACAATTACTGTGAAAGGAGACGTTTCCAGCCTGTCGTATTTACTTTTCAGGTTTAAGAATTCCAGTACGGCAACTTGCCATCTTGCCATCTTAGACTTTTATTATCATCTTGGACTAAAGAGCAAATATGGCAGGAAGATATACTGTTGTGCTCCCAAAAGGATATTTGCAATGCAACATGTATAACAGGACTACGGGAACAAAATTCAACACAAGATGTCTTCAAGTCTGAAAATCGCACCCACGAACAGCGGCATACAGAGTCCGGCGTGAGGAGGAGGGTTGCCAATATAAGACAACGGGCTTTACAGTCACCGAACATTCCTCCATCATCAATAGTGCGAGAAGAACCAGCTACAGTAAACAGTGAAGAAGCATTAACTCCTCTTGCCTGACAGGCAGGCACTCAGATACCAGAATGTGAAAGGCCACCGTTTCCAAGAAGTCTTGAAGTGTTTGGGATTATTTCTCCGCACACTGTAACAATGAATGCCCAGCAATTTCTTAGATTTGACTCTGGGCATGTAACTGATTTTCAATCCAAAAGACAAACGTACATTCAAGTCAGGAAGATGGGACTCAGAAACCAATCCATACTTGTGCTTTGCTTCATATGATCATCAGAGATCCAGCTTACCTGTGTTTGGTAAAGTTCTTATGAACTTTCCACATATTCAACATTGACCTTACCTTCTGAAAATTACATTTTCCTGGTTATTTCCGACTAAGCTGGCCACCGCTCAGTCTACTATTTCTTGTTTGAATACAATTTTTGCTTCTTTTGGTCCTTGTCAATATATAGTTTCTGCTAATGCCAAGGCATTTACGTCCAACTTATTCCGAAAATTCTGTTTTGATCTGTCGATATCACATGTAACTACTTTAGCTTATTACCCCCAACCATCTCTGGCTGAACGGGTCAACCGTAATCTTAGATCTGCTTTGATTGCATTTCATCATGAAGATCATTCCAGGTGGGATACTTCCCTGCACTGGTTTTTCTCCACACTGTTCACTATATCTATAACCTCACAGAGTATGATGACTATTGAAATCACCCGCATGGATAGGTGAGAGATTGTTTGAAGAACACTCTTAGGTCACTGAATTACTCGAGATTTATAACTATTTATGATTGATACATCATTAACTTGTATAGTGATGTTGAAAATACCTGCAACAGAATTACCTGAGTCTAAATAAGAGCAGGTGATGGAAGGTTGCAGTTCCATAAGACTGATGATAAGTAGCTCCCATTAACTTGTATCCAGGAATTTTTTCTCTCAAACGAAGCTGAGATTGATCAGAGGCATAATTTTCCTGAATGCATATTACATCAACATTATTTTCCAATGCCAGTTTGGATAGGTAGTCACTTTTAGATGTTGACTGAAGGACTCTCAGAACAATTCACAGGGGCTCTGCAGATTAGTCAGGAGATCACAAGTGATAGTCTAGCAACCAAGAGCTGACGTTCAGTTCAGTACAGGCAACACAATTACCTATACCCATCAGGGGTACTACGGGGAGGAATAAGCATGACTAACTCAGTGAAAGGTTGGCACAGTTTTCAAAAATTAGTGATGTCACATCATGTTTCTACCTGGGTATTTGGAAACTTTTAGCGAACATAAAGATCAACACGACAATGGAATTCTGATTCATATTCAGGCCATATGGGAATAAGACACCCTTTTAAGAAAAGGTACAAAATGACTTACGCAAGGTGGAGGAATTGGGAGTTAACTATCAACAATACAAAGACTAAGAGGACATCCTCATCTACCTCACGGCCTTCAGTTGCCGCGTGAAGCTCCATACAACTAAAATGGATCATCTTGAGGAGGAGCAAACAAAAGACTTTTTCTAAGCTACGAAAAAATTATTGTTGAAGTTCAGAAGGCAATTTGAATGAATAAAGATTAAACGTTCATAGCACAAGTTTGATCCTTTTCTGACCAAAACGTGTTACACCTCTTTGATTAGTCCTACTTTCATTATAGGGATGGTCTATATAGACGTAAGTATTAATTAGACAAAAGTATTGGACTTATTTTATTAGACCTCCTGTCATTAGACGTACTTTCTTTAGACCTATTGACCGTAGATCCCCACAAACCTACTACCTTCGGGGTCGGAAAGTAACAAGAGTTGACCAAATGAGGTCGGATAGAAACTTGAAAGCGAGGAGACTGATATAAGTGAAAACAATGACAGACTCAGCTAGGACCCCTTGGCCCTCAATCTACGCTCCCGAATCGGGAGGCATTGGAATCTAAAAGGGTTTGCCATCAGAAGCTCTCAACTTGAGAGGATTGGTAAGCGATCATATGGCCCTATGAAAATGTTGCCATTGCTTCCACTCGGTAAGATTAGTTCTAACTTTCAAGTATTGAAGGGTATAAACTGAATTTAAACATAAATGTTTATACATTTTTAAACAATTTCCATCTAGGCCAGTATTCGGGAGATAGTAGGTTCGAGCCCCACTGTTTCCGTGGTTTCCCATTTTCACACCAGGCAAATGCTTAATTAAGGCCACGGCCGCTTCCTTCCCACTCCTAGCCCTTTCCTGTCCCATCGTCGTCATAAGACCTATCTGTGTCAGTGCGACGTAAAGCACCTAGCAAAAAAAAAAAAATATATATCCATCTAGGGTGAATTCCTGTAGCTTCCTTAAACTTCTGACAACTTCTTGATTAGTCTTTAGTCTTCAATAGAGCGGGATTACAATCTGATGGCGCAAACTTGCATGAAGCCACAAGCTTGGAGGGGAAAGAAGGGTAAGTGTGCTACTGGAGGGAGTTACTACTTCTGTGCTGCTGTGAGCAAAATGAAGCCTGTCACACTAACGTAGTTGCCACCTGGCCTTCTCAGTACCTTCAGTGAGTCTGCACACTATTTTCAAACCCTGTCGCTTCACACAATTCAGCGTGTATTTTGCTTAATGTCAGTCTCTGCTTATCCGTGAAGTAGAAACTATACACTAATATCCTCAAAACATACTCATCTAATGCACTCTTTGTACACTTTCTCATTCTGAGTTTGCGTAGAGTGGAAAATATGACGGTGCGTTTGTATCCTCATCTTCATCTTGTTTAAATATCAAGCACAAAGTTCTCGTGCTAACAACTGTTGCTTCCATTACTCTTTTCTGCACTCTTTTCATAGGAAATGTGATCCCATCTTAGGGTTTTCGTTTCATGAATTTATGCACATTATTTATAACTGGAGGCTGGCCTCCTCTTCACGGACATTTCAGGTTTTACCCTCACTAAGTTTTGAGAAGGATCTTACCCCACAATACATTCACAATTACGAGGAACCGAGGTGAACCCTTTCGTAGCAACCAGCGAAGTGAACATTCCTCCTCTTCGAATCACACTACAACTCATGGACTTGCCCGCATACGGCACTCATTTAGTGCGCAGAGAAGGTTTTGTGCCATCAAATAATAATCGCACTCTAGTCGCCCTTCTCCAGTCAATCACTATCCCTTCGAACACATTGGCGTCATCTTTCAACACCTCCTTCTATTCCTCCGGTTCTTGTAGTGAGAACTAATGAACTACAGGTGGTGAATTCCAAAAATTACCGATAGCTGTTTATAGAGTAAAGTACCGTACGGGACGTGGATTGTAAAGGATGTCCAGTCGGTCGGAAGAAATGTCCAGCACAGAGGTGGTGGTATTGGTGGTGATTGTTGTTTTAAGAGGAAGTACAACTACAGAAGGTAACCATCCTCTCTGAACAATATAAATGGAGACAAAAATTTAAATCAATTCAACCCCCACCCCATAAAACATTTAAGCTCTTTAGGCTTTCTCAATCGTGAAGTTACCAGCGTTTCGCCCCAGTGTAGCAGTGGGCTCACCACGTGGATTGCTACACTTTTCCAAGACGCTGGCGGCTAGTGCGCCATTGAGACACCACTGCAAGTCTCTTAGGTAGGATAATGCAGTGACGGTACACTAGGGGAAGCATGTGCCTCCACTTGTATAAATGCCTGCCTTTGGCCTTTACATCAATTTTTTTCGAAACGTAAAACTATTTGTTAAACGGAGGGATTTGAGAATAATTTAAAAAATAACAATAAAAATAATTTTATTAAGCCGAAAAGGACATTCAAAACTTGAAATTTAGAAGCCCTTGATTAATCGACTCTCACACACAAAGAGTCTGACGACACCAGCAGTAGTCGCGTCATCGGCTAGTATGAGTTCGAGTGTATCGTTCAGACCGAGGTTCCGTCTTAGGCCAAAGAGATCAGCACACTCTGTGAGGATGCGGGACACATTACCCTTTATCACATATTATGACCAATCTTAAATGATTCAATCTTTGACGATATAACTTCCTCTACGATCCCTTCGGGTGCCTCATAAGCCTTGGCGAAATGTTGGTACTGATCCGTGAAGGCGTGTAGATTTATGTAATGAACAAACAAACTTACTTTTGATTTTATAGATACTGTAGATAGTAGTTATGTTTTTAACTAACAGGGAATCGACAGCTTTTCCTTCGACAGGATTACCATACACTCTCAGAAGCTTCGAGATTCCAAAGCCTACAACAGTTTGCCAGGTCATGGTTCTGAATTCAAGTTCTTATATCGGTTCTTGCGTCTAATGTCGAACATAGCAGAGTGAATGTTACCGACCTCTATTGTCAGAAGCAGAGCGAGCTGACCAGGAGTCATCTCGTTCCAACAACATTATTACCTGGAAGTATAGTATTTATGGAGCGAATTCCTCTGTCCCCAATGTGATATTTCGTCCTTCGACCAATACCTCTTCAAGTTTGCAAAACGATACAGCTCAGTCGAGAGCACTTGACTGGCTTATTGTACGTCATGTAGGGATTCTGACTGTCAGATCGAACACAGGAGGGATAATTTTCTAGCTTCATAGTAGGGACCTACTTGGGCGGATATTTAACAATAACTACTCTTCGGATATTTAGAAAATAACACCGCTTCAATATGCTCTTAAAATAGCTAAATATGAGTCAAAAATGAGAAATATGACCAATCATAAATATGCTTCCAATAAATGCTTATTTGTCCACTAGTTCTTTTATATTAAAAGTACAATTCATTATAAAATGTTATCGCACTACTTCAATTGATATTCTTACTAGTTTTTAACTTAAATTATTAATCTGTTTTCAGTAGCGAAGACATTATTAATTAATATTGTAGTTTTACAAGTCCACCTCTGTACTGTAGTGGTTAGTGTGACTAGCTGCCACCCCCGAAGGGCCGGGTTCAATTCCCGGCTCTACCACGAGAATTGAAAAGTGGTACGAAGACTGCAGCGGGGTCCACTCAGCTTCAGCAGGTCAGCTGAGTTGAGGAGGTTCGATTCCGACCTCAGCGATCCTCGAAGAGGTTTTCAGTGGTTTTCAATGTCTTCTCCAGGCGAATGACGGGATGGTACCTACCTTAAGGCCATGTCCGCTTCCTTGAGTATCCCTTCCAATCTTCTCATCCCCCACAAGGCCCCTGTTCAACATAGCAGTACCTGGGAGGGGTACTGGTCCTCCTCTCCAGTTGTATCCGCGACCAAATGTCTCACACTTCAGGACACTACCCTTGACATGGGATCCCCTAATCCGCATTTTGATTTCTGTATCATTTATTGAAACGTGGTCAGGTTCTAAATCTGATGTAAAACAGGAGTTTCAAAACCTCAGAAGGAAAAGAAAAGCTATCCGTGTTCTTTGCCAGATAAACGTTGAATTTCCTTAAGTATGTTGTAAGTGCTACTTCAATATACAAATCCGTGCTGAACAAAGAAGCAAAGAAGCTTTAGCTTTGGAGACATAAGCATATATCCTCCACCATTCATACGATCGGGGACGTTCCCGAAAGCAATAGAGTTCCGCTTATATCCCGCAACTGATCACTTATTCTCGACGTGAAACAGGGAGGCATGGTGCCCCAAGTGAATTAAAATATGTCAATGGACTGGTAGTGATTGTTATTTTAAAAAGGGTAATATTTGTTTACTTGTCTCGTGATCCTCTCTTACACATAACCACATTATTGTACAGTGAAAATTATGAATTATATTAAATCATTTGCATATTATTAAAATATATGAAACATTAGTCTAACTACTAATATAGATTAATGAAAATGTATTATCGAATCATGATTTATCTGCTCCTTTTAACACTAACCATGCAAACATCTTACATTTGTTCCACATATACCAAATTGAATGACGTTTCCCGTTACGAACTTATGGTTCGCTGCATCAAGAGTTTCTTTATAAGTCTATGAATAAGCTTGCAGCGAGACAATCTTTAGGTAAGGCATCTTCAAACTGCGTTAAATTACAACCGTTTAATTCACAACATTTCTATTATTTAGAAAGCCGTATTGGTAGTCAGAAAATAATCTATTATTTTCTAAATATTTCATAATACTGTTTTTAACCATTTTTAAAGATTGTTAGCAAGATGAAGTAATATTGAAATTGGGCTATAATTTCCTCTACACTAATCTCCTTTACGATTAGGCACCACCCTCGCTATTTTAACCCTTTGAGGAACTTTGCCAGATGTTAATCACAGGGTCATTATCAGATTTAATGGATTTAACACTTCCCCACAGCATTGTTTTTAGTAATATAGACTTATATTATTAATATTTTTGGAATCTTTGTTTCGTAGCTCTTTTTGAATTATTTCTTGGACTTCACTTTCAAATGAATAAATCAAGCAAGGTAAGATTGTTTGTATTATTTAAATGATCTTTGCAATTAGTAGTGTTATTATGCAGTTAGCTGCCATTCAGTATGCCGTTCATTAGATTCTCAACAAGGGGGGGGGGAGGCAGTGTAATCATCCTCGTTACTAAGTGTAATGCTTTATATTTCACAATCATGCTGTTCATTTGTAATCATCTCATTAATATATTTCCACTGGGACCTAGCATTAGTTTCATTTTCAATTTTATTGGCATAATAATCATTCTTTAATGTCCTTTTTCTAGTTAGTTACTGACAAGCAGCTCCTTTTATACTGTAGTCTTTTTCACTCACATACTTATTTTTGAGTTTAATTAAATCAGTTATTTCCTCCATCACCCAAGAGCTTTTAATTTTCCTCATTTTTCCAGAGTTCGCTTAGTTTGTATTTGTACAGGACCAGTTCCTACTTATTACACGGTTTTAAATTATCTAGATCTACTTGGTTATAGCAAAGGGAATATATGGATTATTATTTTGAAACCAGAGGAGATCGACAGAAAAATATATATGAGTCAGTAATTCCCTTCTTTCAAAGATCATACAACGTCGTCAAAATCAGCGTAGAAGGCCTATTCTTTGGAGTGAAACGAACGAACTCAAGGGATTTGTAAAGTGTAGGGAAACGCATAAATTGAAAAAAAAATATTCAAGATCAGATGTAACAGATTCGGCTTGCTGAAGTCCAGAAACCATCTTTTGGTAATCGCTACTTTACGAGGATCTTTATGCATTTTAAAATCACATTTTCATTCACAGTAGTTCCCTTTATACTCCAGTTAATGTCCTAAATGTATTGTTCTTTAATTATCTTTCCTGTATTTCCAAATGTTTAATGCATTCACAGTAGTTCCCTTTATATTCCAGTTAATGTCCTAAATGTATTGTTCTTTAATTATCTTTCCTGTATTTCCAAATGTTTAATGCATTCACAGTAGTTCCCTTTATATTCCAGTTAATGTCCTAAATGTATTGTTCTTTAATTATCTTTCCTGTATTTCCAAATGTTTAATGCATTCACAGTAGTTCCCTTTATATTCCAGTTAATGTCCTAAATGTATTGTTCTTTAATTATCTTTCCTGTATTTCCAAATGTTTAATGCATTCACAGTAGTTCCCTTTATACTCCAGTTAATGTCCTAAATGTATTGTTCTTTAATTATCTTTCCTGTACGTATTTCCAAATGTTTAATGCATTCACAGTAGTTCACTTTATACTCCAGTTAATGTCCTAAATGTATTGTTCTTTAATTATCTTTCCTGTATTTCCAAATGTTTAATGCATTCACAGTAGTTCCCTTTATATTCCAGTTAATGTCCTAAATGTATTGTTCTTTAATTATCTTTCCTGTATTTCCAAATGTTTAATGCATTCACAGTAGTTCCCTTTATATTCCAGTTAATGCCCTAAATGTATTGTTCTTTAATGATCTTTCCTGTATTTCCAAGTGTTTAATGCATTCACAGTAGTTCCCTTTATATTCCAGTTAATGTCCTAAATGTATTGTTCTTTAATTATCTTTCCTGTATTTCCAAATGTTTAATGCATTCACAGCAGTTCCGTTTATATTCCAGTTAATGTCCTAAATGTATTGTTCTTTAATTATCTTTCCTGTATTTCTAAATGTTTAATGCATTCACAGTAGTTCCCTTTATATTCCAGTTAATGTCCTAAATGTATTGTTCTTTAATTATCTTTCCTGTATTTCTAAATGTTTAATGCATTCACAGTAGTTCCCTTTATATTCCAGTTAATGTCCTAAATGTATTGTTCTTTAATGATCTTTCCTGTATTTCCAAGTGTTTAATGCATTCACAGTAGTTCCCTTTATATTCCAGTTAATGTCCTAAATGTATTGTTCTTTAATTATCTTTGCTGTATTTCCAAATGTTTAATGCATTCACAGCAGTTCCGTTTATATTCCAGTTAATGTCCTCAATGTATTGTTCTTTAATTATCCTTCCTGTATTTCTAAATGTTTAATGCATTCACAGTAGTTCCCTTTATATTCCAGTTAATGTCCTAAATGTATTGTTCTTTAATTATCTTTCCTGTATTTCTAAATGTTTAATGCATTCACAGTAGTTCCCTTTATATTCCAGTTAATGTCCTAAATGTATTGTTCTTTAATTATCTTTCCTGTATTTCCAAATGTTTAATGCATTCACAGTAGTTCCCTTTATATTCCAGTTAATGTCCTAAATGTATTGTTCTTTAATTATCTTTCCTGTATTTCCAAATGTTTAATGGATTCACAGTAGTTCCCTTTATATTCCAGTTAATGTCCTAAATGTATTGTTCTTTAATTATCTTTCCTCTATTTCCAAATGTTTAATGCTGTAGATTATATATTGTGTTATTAATCTTTGAACATTTACAATTATTTATCAGATGATGTTAATGTTCAAATTAAATTTTGATATTTTTTCTGATGTACTTAAACTGTGTCCTTTTGGCAATCCAGAATGTCTGGAAAGTCGTTGAGATTCTCAAAAACCAGACATAAATTTTCAGTAGCAACGCGTGAAACCATCTGTACGGACGTCACAGTACTTGAAATGTCACTAACAAGTTATGGCTCGAAATTTACTACATTCGGTGTCTCATGGCAAGCATATTTTAGTGCCATATTAAATTATAAATATAGTAAATATTACGGTAATGAATCCTGATTATGTATTTATGCAGAATAGAGTCCTTGCTAATTGTTACTGTTACATTAGGAATATTGATGTCTGGAACAAGTGCCTGGTGATCAGAAATTCCACAGCCCATGTTATGTATTCCGTATATAAGTTGTAGTGTTTCTGGTAGTTACAGCTCGGGGCTGCCTGGCCGAGGTGGTAAAGGCGTGCTCGTTTCACCCGGAAGGGCGTGGGTTCGTTTCCCCATCAGGAAATTGAACAATTTAAGAAACGAGATATCGAATTCCGGAGGTGCATATGGTTCTGAGGTTCACTTAACCTGAACCAAAAATGAGTACCAGGTTAATTCCTGGGGCAAAGGCGGCCGGGCGTAGAGCTAGCCACTCTACTCCACTAACTGCCGAGGTTATGGATGGTGGAAGCCTTTACCTTCCAGCACTCCCAGGAACTTCCTGGCCTATATGGAGATGACTTTGCTTTGCTCTTCGTAGTAACAGCTGACAGATATTGTTACAGATTTATTATATGAATAAATCCATAACATTCTTAAAGTCTTAATTCTAATAAAGTAAACTGAATTACTGAATCAAGATTAAAATGTCTGCCTAACTTTATCTAGCATTTACTCTAAATCTTCTGAAGAATATGGTGCATTATTTGAGTTTGCATTTTAAACACAAATTAAATCTATTTCAGTATTAGCAATTTCAATTTGTCGCTAAATAATAGTATGGTATTTTTGGACTTCCATTTAAAAGAACACAGCACTGGCGTCTCATGACTTTTGAGGCTAGGGTTTCAGTCACAAAGAGAAAAAAGTAAATAAGTGACCTGAAGCAGACTTTCTTACCTAGAAGTTTTCCTTGTGTGCGAGATGAACTGATTAATGATGCTGTGGTGGAATATTTTTTGCGAGAAGTACACTCTCCTTTGATTCAGGGCTGCAAATCTACCAATTACTTTCTCATTGAAGTTCCACAACTTGACGGTAGTCTTTTCGAAGGATAACATTTCAAGAGCACTGAATATATCTTAATCCATTGTGCTTCTTAAAAGTGTCTTAATTCCCTTCAATGTAGAGAAGCATCTCTCTGCTCCGGCTGTTTACATCGCAACTGTGACAATCAGCTGCAGCTTGCCAACCATACTCTATTAACATTAACCACATGGACAAAATTGAAGGGGTCCGAAATTTTGAAAAATGAAGATATCGGCCAAAGAAAGACAAGGGTCAAAAAGGGCGCAAAAATAGGAGACTCCCTAGGCTCACTAAACCTAATAAACCCGGGGTCGGAAAATAACAGAAGTTGACCGAGGGGATCGGATAGGAGAGATGAAAGGCAGGCTTCACGAAGTAATCTGCATGCGTAATGTGTAGGAAGCAACTCTAAGTACATCACTGCACTGCAGATGTACAAATCATCACTTCACTGTGACTTCAGGACGTACTCTGAAAGCGTAATGTTTAACATGCAATTATAAGTACATCACTGCACTGCAGTTTTACACATCACTTCCCTGCGGCTTCAGGACGTACTCTGCATACGTAATGTGTAAGAAACACTTTTAAGTACATCACTGCACTGCGACTTCAGGACGTACTCTGCATACGTAATGTGTAAGAAACACTTCTAAATACATCACTGCACTGCGGCTTCAGGACGTACTCTGCATACGTAATGTGTAAGAAACACTTTTAAGTACATCACTGCACTGCGACTTCAGGACGTACTCTGAATACGTAATGTGTAAGAAACACTTCTAAATACATCACTGCACTGCGGCTTCAGGACGTACTCTGCATACGTAATGTGTAAGAAACACTTCTAAATACATCACTGCACTGCGGCTTCAGGACGTACTCTGCATACGTAATGTGTATGAAACACTTCTAAATACATCACTGCACTGCGGCTTCAGGACGTACTCTGCGTACGCAATGTGTAAGAAACACTTCTAAATACATCACTGCACTGCGGCTTCAGGACGTACTCTGCGTACGTAATGTGTAAGAAACACTTCTAAATACATCACTGCACTGCGGCTTCAGGACGTACTCTGCGTACGTAATGTGTAAGAAATTCTTCTAAATACATCACTGCACTGCGGCTTCAGGACGTACTCTGCGTACGCAATGTGTAAGAAACACTTCTAAATACATCACTGCACTGCGGCTTCAGGACGTACTCTGCGTACGTAATGTGTAAGAAACACTTCTAAATACATCACTGCACTGCGGCTTCAGGACGTACTCTGCGTACGTAATGTGTAAGAAATTCTTCTAAATACATCACTGCACTGCGGCTTCAGGA